>NC_091159.1:23211677-23229177 GCF_040958095.1 Procambarus clarkii
AGAGAGAGAAAAAAGAGAGAGAGAAAGAAAGAGAGAGAGAGAGAGAGAGAGAGAGAGAGAGAGAGAGAGAGAGAGAGAGAGAGAGAGGAAGGGGAGAGAGAGAGAGAGAAAAGAGAGAGAAAGAAAGAGAGAGAGAGAGAGAGAGAGAGAGAGAGAGAGAGAGAGAGAGAGAGAGAGAGAGAGAGAGAGAGAGAGGAGAGAGAGAAAAAAGAGAGAGAGAAAGAAAGAAAGAGAGAGAGAGAGAGAGAGAGAGAGAGAGAGAGAGAGAGAGAGAGAGAGAGAGAGAGAAAGGGGAGAGAGAGAGAGAGAAAAGAGAGAGAAAGAAAGAGAGAGAGAGAGAGAGAGAGAGAGAGAGAGAGAGAGAGAGAGAGAGAGAGAGAGAGAGAGAGAGAAAAGAGAGAGAAAGAAAGAGAGAGAGAGAGAGAGAGAGAGAGAGAGAGAGAGAGAGAGAGAGAGAGAGAGAGAGAGAGAGAGAGAGAGAGAGAGAGAGGAAGAAAGGGGAAACAGAGCGAGAGAGTGAGAGAGGCTCTGGAAGTGTCAATCACTCGTAACGTAATTCAAATAAGAGGTGATCTGATTGGAAATTCGAATCCGCAGCGCGTTTGACATGACATGACAGAAGCATATGACAAAAAGAGAGGATGGTAACACCACTAATCACCATTAATGTGGATGCTAATTGGTGTAGTTGACAGTTACCCTGTAATGACTGGTGGTGGGAGGGGAGGGGGGTCTACCATCGTTGACATGGACTGCTAATTGGTTACTCTATTGATTGTGTACACTAATCTATTGTGTGCAGGATCGAGCATTTGGCTCTTGTACCCCTGGGACCTCCGCAAGGTACCTGTTAAGATATCATGTTAGGATAACGTGTTAAGATATCATGTTAAGATAACGTGTTAAGATATCACGTTAAGATACCATGTTAAGATATCATGTTAAGATATCATGTTAAGATATCATATTAAGATATCATATTAAGATACCATGTTAAGATATCATGTTAGAGTAGGAGAGTGCTGGAACAGGATCAACACGACCATGAAAATGAAACAAGAGAAACCCGCACTTTCTTTAACTCTCTCACAATCAACTTTCTTTTAACTGTCTCACTTTCATATAAACCTGTCTTTTTTTTTTTTTTTTTTTTTTAAGCTTTCCCGACACTTTAAGTAAAGCTCATTTAAGAACTCCCTTCATGCAGGTCGGCGTTCAATCCCCGATCGTCCAAGTGGTTGGGCACCATTCCTTGCCCCTCCGTCCCATCCCAAATCCTTATATCCTGATCCCTTCCAAGTGCTATACAGTCCTAATGGCTTGGCGTTTTCCCCCTGATAATTCCCCCTCCCTCATTTAAGAACTCGAGAAGATTAGATTAAGTTAGTCTGGATATCTTACCGGCGAAACGGACAATTAAGTAAAAAATAATTGATCAGCGATCACTAGGAAGGAAGTTGCAAGTGATTGCAACTAGGAAGGAAGTTGCAAGTGATTGCAACTAGGAAGGAAGTTGCAAGTGATTGCAACTAGGAAGGAAGTTGCAAGTGATTGCAACTAGGAAGGAAGTTGCAAGTGATTGCAACTTCTGCAGTGATGCATCATTTATAGCGGCGTCAAGTGACCTTTGTCATATATGTCGCAGTGCACCCAGTGTACTTCCGATTATGCTCAATGCTCCGTGGAGCAGTATTGCAGTAGAGGGGTCATTGCATAGGCTTGCAACTGGAGGCTGGGAAGGAGGGTTCCAAGAGCTGAAGCTCCATTTTATAGATACATGTATGCACATTCATACGCTGAAGTCTCGCGGCTGAGCGAGCAGTGTTCGTGATTTATAATCCATGTACATATGGGTTCGAATTCCGGTCGAGAGAGAGAGAGACGTAATTATGTTGTTTCTTTCACCTGAGGGCTCTGTTCACCTAGCTGTAAACAAGTAATTAGGAGTTGACTAGCTGTTGTGGGTTGCATCTTGAGGGTTACTCACCTATTTGGGCGTGCGGGGGTTGCGCTCTGGCTCTTTCGGCCCGCCTCTCAACTGTCAATCAATCAACTTTTTCACACACACACACACACACGCACACACACACAAAGCTCAACCCCCGCAAGCACAAATAGGTGAGTACAAATAGGTGAGCACACACACACACACACACACACACACACACACACACACACACACACACACACACACACACACACAGGAAGCAGCCCGTAACAGCTGTCTAACTCCCAGGTACCTATTTACTGCTTGGTAACAGGGGGCATTCAGGGTGAAAGAAACTCTGCCAATTTGTTTTCCAGCCTGTGCCGGGGATCGAACCCCGGTCTCTACGATTAAGAGTCCCAAGCGCTGTCCATTCAGCCACAGGCCCCTTAGGTGAGCGTGCGTTTGAGTGTGTGAGATATAGCAGACATAACAGATCAATAAATCGGGAGTCAGTACACTAGACAACCGACGGGTTTGAAAGGCGGGGCCCAAGAGCTAACTGCTGGATACAATTTTAGTTAGTGTGATGTGTAGAGCGGGTGGTGAGGGAGGTTATGCTTTGGACCAAGAAATTAACCTCACTCAACATCACAGTCTAAAGGATCAATACATTGTCCCTGTACTTGTGTGTGTGTGTGTGTGTGTGTGTGTGTGTGTGTGTGTGTGTGTGTGTGTGTGTGTGTACTCACCTAATTGTACTCACCTAATTGTGCTTGCGGGGGTTGAGCTTTGGCTCTTTGGTCCCGCCTCTCAACCGTCAATCAACAGGTGTACAGATTCCTGAGCCTACTGGGCTCTATCATATCTACATTTGAAACTGTGTATGGAGTCAGCCTCCACCACATCACTTCCTAGTGCATTCCATTTATTAACTACTCTGACACTGAAAAAGTTCTTTCTAATGTCTCTGTGGCTCATTTGGGTACTCAGCTTCCACCTGTGTCCCCTTGTTCGCGTCCCTCCAGTGTTGAATAGTTCATCCTTGTTTACCCGGTCGATTCTCCTGAGGATTTTGTAGGTTGTGATCATGTCCCCCCTTACTCTTCTGTCTTCCAGTGTCGTAAGGTGCATTTCCCGCAGACTTTCCTCATAACTCATGCCTCTTAATTCTGGGACTAGTCTAGTAGCATACCTTTGGACTTTTTCCAGCTTCGTCTTGTGCTTGACAAGGTACGGGCTCCATGCTGGGGCCGCATACTCCAGGATTGGTCTTACATATGTGGTGTACAAGATTCTGAATGATTCCTTACACAGGTTCCTGAATGCCGTTCTGATGTTAGCCAGCCTCGCATATGCCGCAGACGTTATTCTCTTTATGTGGGCTTCAGGAGACAGGTTTGGTGTGATATCAACTCCTAAATCTTTCTCTCTGTCTGTTTCATTAAGTACTTCATCTCCTATTCCACTGCCTGATTTCATTACTTTGCATTTACTCGGGTTGAACTTCAACAGCCATTTGTTGGACCATTCACTCAGTCTATCTAGGTCATCTTGTAGCCTACTATCATCCTCTGTTTCAATCCTCCTCATAATTTTTGCATCGTCGGCAAACATTGAGAGGAACGAATCTATACCCTCTGGGAGATCATTTACATATACAAGAAACAGTATAGGTCCAAGGACTGACCCCTGCGGACTCCACTTGTAACGTCTCGCCAATCTGAGACCTCACCCCTCACACAGACTCGTTGTCTCCTGTCGCTTAGGTACTCCTCTATTCACCGGAGTACCTTCCCTTTCACTCCAGCCTGCATCTCCAACTTTTGCACTAGCCTCTTGTGTGGCACTGTATCAAAGGCTTTCTGACAATCCAAACATATGCAGTCTGCCCACCCTTCTCTTTCTTGCCTTATTTTTGTTGCCTGGTCGTAGAATTCAAGTAACCCTGTGAGGCAGGACCTGCCATCCCTGAACCCATGTTGATGCTGTGTTACAAAGTTCTTTCGCTCCAGATGCTCCACTAGTTTTTTTCGCTATTTTCGTTTTTTTTAGTTGTGTGTGTGTGTGCGTGTGTGTGTGTGTGTGTGTGTGTGTGTGTGTGTGTGTGTGTGTGTGTGTGTGTGTGTGTGTGTGTGTGTGTGTGTGTGTGTGTGTGTGCATAAATAGTTGTGCTTGCCTAGTTATGTCTTCGGGGAACGAACTAAAACTCCCAAGCCCCACCTCCTAGTGACTCAACTAAGTTCATTTACACTCTCAGAGGTTCCAGTTCTCTATAAGATTTTTTTTTCAACCTCAGACGTGGCCGTACATTTACAATGCTAACCAGCACATATATATTTTAGTCTCCATGGGTAGGGTCAATTATCTGTTACCCATATAATTCAGGGATTTATTGAACAGTCAATCACAGAAGGTGATTGCAGTACTTTTAAAATGTTAAATGTGAATGATGGTTGCTTCTACCGTCTACAACATCATGTTCATATCGTGTGTTTATCATTCATGTTGCATGTTGCCTTATATCTGCAATAACGTTCATCTAAACACTTGAGTTTGCATGATTGTTTAACTCCTGGTCTTGCAAGGATGTTTACACACACACACACACACACACACACACACACACACACACACACACACACACACACACACACACACACACACACACACACACACACACACACACAACACACACACACACACATCCACCAAACGAACGCACAGGTCATCCGTCTCCCAAAGCGGCTCAACGATGTCTGTCAGTGGAGGATATATATACAGAAGGATATATAATATATATCCTTCACACTCACCGCCTGTGGTTGATTGTTCAATAAATCCCTAAACTCTATGTTTAACATATCTCTCACCCTGTCCATGGAGGACAGAAGAAAATGTATATATATATATGCTGGTTAGCATTGTAAATATCTGGCCACGTCTGTGGTAGAAAATAATAATGCAAAAACCACCTCAGATCACCAGTATTAACAGGTGCTTAAGCAGCACCAACACAACTCACCAGTGTTTACACAACAAACACTAATCCCATCTGTCAGTCAGACGCACTTCAGCCTGTTTATGTCTCTCCTTTCTTTGTTATTGACAAATACAGCTTGCGAGAGAGTCACCAGATGTTTGTTTTGTTTGATCCGGATCAACTTGCTTAAAATCCTTGCTTAAAATCCTTGTTTAAAATCCTTGCTTAAAACCTTGCTTAAAATCCTTTCTTAATACCTTGCTTAAAATGCTTGCTTAAAACCTTGCTTAAAATTCTTGCTTAAATCCTTGCTTAAATCCTTGCTTAAAACCTTGCTTAAAATTCTTGCTTAAAACCTTGCTTAAAACCTTGCTTAAAATCCTTGCTTAATAGCTTGCTTAACATCCTGGCTTAAAACCTTGCTTTAAATCCTTGCTTAAAACATTGCTTAAAATTCTTGCTTAAAACCTTACTTAAAACTTTGCTTAAAACCTTGCTTAAATCCTTGCTTAAATCCTTGCTTAAAATTCTTGCCTAAAACCTTGCTTAAATCCTTGCTTAAATCCTTGCTTAAAACCTTGCTTAAAATCCTTGCTTAAATCCTTGCTTAAAATCCTTGCTTAAAACCTTGCTTAAAACCTTGCTTAAATCCTTGCTTAAATCCTTGCTTAAAACCTGGCTTAAAATCCTTGTTTAAAACCTTGCTTAAATCCTTACTTAAAACCTGGCTTAAAACCTTGCTTAAAATCCTTGCTTAAATCCTTGCTTAAATCCTTGCTTAAATCCTTCCTTAAAACCTTGCTTAAATCCTTGCCTAAATCCTTGCTTAAAACCTTGCTTAAATCCTTGCTTAAAACCTTGCTTAAAATTCTTGCTTAAAACCTTGCTTAAAACCTTGCTTAAAATCCTTGCTTAGTAGCTTGCTTAACATCCTGGCTTAAAACCTTGCTTTAAATCCTTGCTTAAAACATTGCTTAAAATTCTTGCTTAAAACCTTGCTTAAAACCTTGCTTAAATCCTTGCTTAAATCCTTGCTTAAAATTCTTGCTTAAAACCTTGCTTAAATCCTTGCTTAAAACCTTGCTAAAATCCTTGCTTAAAACCTTGCTTAAAACCTTGCTTAAATCGTTGCTTAAATCCTTGCTTAAAACCTGGCTTAAAATCCTTGTTTAAAACCTTGCTTAAATCCTTACTTAAAACCTGGCTTAAAACCTTGCTTAAAATCCTTGCTTAAATCCTTGCTTAAATCCTTGCTTAAATCCTTCCTTAAAACCTTGCTTAAATCCTTGCTTAAAACCTTGCTTAAATCCTTGCTTAAAACCTTGCTTAAATCCTTGCTTAAATCCTTGCTTAAAACCTTGCTTAAATCCTTGCTTAAAACCTTGCTTAAATCCTTGCTTAAAACCTTGCTTAAAATCCTTGCTTAAATCCTTGCTTAAAACCTTGCTTAAAATCCTTGCTTAAAACCTTGCTTAAATCCTTGCTTAAAACCTTGCTTAAAACCTTGCTTAAAACCTTGCTTAAAATCCTTGCTTAAAACCTTGATTAAATCCTTGCTTAAAATCCTTGCTTAAAACCTTGCTTAAATCCTTGCTTAAAACCTTGCTTAAAATCCTTGCTTAAAACCTTGATTAAATCCTTGCTTAAAATCCTTGCTTAAAACCTTGCTTAAATCCTTGCTTAAAACCTTGCTTAAAATCCTTGCTTAAAACCTTGCTTAAAATCCTTGCTTAAATCCTTGCTTAAAACTTTGCTTAAAAACCTTGCTTAAAACCTTGCTTAAAATCCTTGCTTAAATCCTTGCTTAAAACCTTGCTTAAAACCATGCTTAAAACCTGACTTAAAACCTTGCATAAATCCTTGCTTAAAACTGTTGGGTTCGATCCTCTGTACAGGGCGCTGAAGGTGAGTACACGGCTGAGTATCGCTGTAGAACTTACTCATCAAACTCACACTATATAGTGCTCATTGATTGCTAATTTAGACACCTGACCATCGCAGTCTCATTACAGGTTGCCAGTCATTTGACTTAATCAGGTCACGTGATATGGAGAGAGCAGGAGGTGGGGGGGGGGGGGGGGGAGGAAGTGACGTCAGAAGCGACTCAGAACTCTACAATCATCTTGTCTGCTACGAAAAATATACAGTTGCATAATTATAACCTAATATGAACCTCATTACAAAAATTAAGATGTTTTAAATATGTATATATACCTGTTTAATGTCAGTTGTGTATGGCTCAGAGATGAATGATGTTACATAGAGCTCCAGCATCGTTACAGTGCCCGGGGACCGAGAGCTGGAGGCTGCCCATCGCTGTTACAACAGTGAAAAGGCAGGCCAGGATATACCATACCACATATCAAACAGCATCTGTAGTATAACACATACCAGGCACAACAACTCGACGCACTCTAAACCCACTCGAGTGCTTATACCTGTTCAAGCAGCCTTTTGTCCCTATCATTAGGCACTCGTGGCATTGCAGACTATTGAGCTCGAGGGGGAGCTAACGAGGCCAACTGCCGTGGCCCTCATTCTTACAAGTTCTTGCCTCCATAATGCTCCGTCTTGCA
Source organism: Procambarus clarkii (assembly GCF_040958095.1). Classification (NCBI taxonomy): domain Eukaryota; kingdom Metazoa; phylum Arthropoda; class Malacostraca; order Decapoda; family Cambaridae; genus Procambarus; species Procambarus clarkii. The sequence goes on from NC_091159.1 coordinate 23,219,164, forward strand.
AGTATCGACCAGGTCCTGTGCATGCTAATGCAATCTGACCCACTGCCCACGTTGCTCTTCGTGCAGGCGGACGATTGCTCTGCCGCGCCTGATGGCACACTTACAAGACAAATGGCGTTCGAGGACACGACTTGTCAGCCTTAAGTAACAAGACATGAGAAAGTGAGACGATCTGTCCTGTATTTTGAGTCGGACATATCGACTAAGGGCCATGTAGCTTGGACACATCAACGAAGTCATATAGTCCGAACACATGATCATGTAGTCTGAACATCAACAACAGCCCATCTCGCCATGTTCAGCAGCTGAATGAGCATGAAAGATCACATTTTCCTAAATACCGGAGCTAGACTCATCATCCCTTTATGTGACACTAACATGACAACCATGTGACCCCCCACACCTGTTCCTGGCCTCAGTTCCCGAGGGGGAATGGTTGGGGTGTTTGGGACAAACACATGTAGAACATATCTAAGTCCCAGCTGTGTCTGGGTACAAGTGACAGGATGAACAACCCAGCGGGTTTTCTTCCTATTGGGGAGTGTTGTACATGGTGCTATGGCGGTGTGTCCACTCACAAGATGAGTGGCGCTGCCCAATAAACTCGCCCCTCGGGGCAAAATTTAAAATTTACCGACAGGGTACGGGCTCACCATAGCCCGTGCTACTTGGAACTTGTTCCGAGTAGCTGAATCTATAACAACAACAACAACAACCGACAGATATGTCATGTTGTGCCTCCCTATAATAATAATAATACTACTACTAATAATAATAATTGATTTATATAACAAACAATACACATAGGACACGTTCAAGTGGTTGATCAAGTAATTGTTTTATTATATTATGAATTTATTGTGCACAGCGTCTCGGTATCAAGGGGGTTAGTTTACTCTAATGTTGGGCTACTAAATAGCTCTACATTTATGAAATTGGGGAGCAATGGTTGTAGATGTCGTAATCGATTTCGGCGTTGTGTGAGTGGATTTGAACTACGTTCGGCAATCACAACGATAATGTGAGTTTTAACTGAGGTAGGAATGACTATGTTACGTCAAGCTAATCACATGGAAGCAAAGCAACCATCCAATCAGCCACACGAGTGTGAGGCCTCACTCGTCAATGAGGTTGATGCGTGTGATCGTCGAGGACGCTAATGGTAGTGAGCCGAGCGGTATAGGCAAGTGATCGTCGAGGACACCAATGGTAGTGAGCCGAGCGGTATTGGCAAGTGATCGTCGAGGACACCAATGGTAGTGAGCCGAGCGGTATAGGCAAGTGATCGTCGAGGACACCAATGGTAGTGAGCCGAGCGGTATAGGCAAGTGATCGTCGAGGACACCAATGGTAGTGAGCCAAGCGGTATAGGCAAGTGATCGTCGAGGACACCAATGGTAGTGAGCCGAGCGGTATAGGCAAGTGATCGTCGAGGACACCAATGGTAGTGAGCCGAGCGGTATAGGCAAGTGATCGTCGAGGACACCAATGGTAGTGAACCGAGCGGTATAGACATGTGATCGTCGAGGACACCAATGGTAGTTAACCGATCGGTATAGACATGTGATCGTCGAGGACACCAATGGTAGTTAACCGATCGGTATAGACATGTGATCGTCGAGGACACCAATGGTAGTGAGCCGATCGGTATAGTCACGTGATCGTCGAGGACACCAATGGTAGTGAGCCGATTGGTATAGGCAAGTGATCGTCGAGGACACCAATGGTAGTGAGCCGATTGGTATAGGCAAGTGATCGTCGAGGACACCAATGGTAGTGAGCCGATTGGTATAGGCAAGTTATTGTCGAGGACACCAATGGTAGTGAGCCGATCGGTATAGTCATGCCCTTCTCTGGTCCTAGCCATCGTCAGTAACAACCTACATAGTGACAAATTTCCATCCCACAACCCACCTTGGATAGGCAAAACTTAGAACAAAAACCCTGTTTTTGTGGATTATGGTCAGTTTCTACAGATGATCTGTCTATCGTACAGATGACCCGTCTACTGTACAGATCACCCGTCTACCGTACAGATCATCCTTCTACCATACAGATCACCCGTCTACTGTACAGATCACCCGTCTACCGTACAGATCATCCTTCTACCATACAGATCACCCGTCTACTGTACAGATCACCCGTCTACCGTACAGATCATCCTTCTACCATACAGATCACCCGTCTACTGTACAGATCACCGTCTACCATACAGATCACCCGTCATCTTGGGTTATGTTCCCTTACATCTGTTAATATCTTATCACACACCTTCCTGGGTGTGTGTGTGTGTGTGTGTGTAGAGTGGGGGGGGGAATTAATTACAGTTGATTGATTGACAGTTGAGAGGCGGGACCGAAGAGCCAGAGCTCAACCCCCGCAAGCACAACTAGGTGAGTAGAGACAGGCTCTCCCCCTGGCTAGTCATGCAGGTAGTGAGGTGAGGAAAGGTACAATAACAAGTGCCCGCTTATCAGGTGTTTTCATCAGACAGATTACTCCAAGTTATCAGCCCGATCGCCGGAAACGAGGCTGGTGGGCGTGCTGCGAGGGAAGAGGTAGTGTAGGGGTGTGGGTACAGTCACTCCAGGTGTACTTGGATGGGGTTGTGGGAGTTCTTGTACTACCCGAGGCCATAGGCTTGACTTGTGAGAGCTTGGTCCAACAGGCTGTTGCTTGGAACGGCCGGCATATTCACTACAACCGGGTTGGTCCGGCATTTCTTGCAGAAAAGTGTCTTAGAGTCATTTAAAATCTTGAAGACTTCCAATTTCGTTCCAGCAATATTTCTTATACTTGCTGGGCAAAGTTATTGAACAACCGTGGACCTCTGATGTTCAAGCTCTTCCTCCACACACTATACTGAGTGCTTGTGCTGTTGGCACTTGGCTGTTGTTGTTCTTATAGATTCAGCTACTCGGAACAAGTTCCAAGTAGCACGGGCTATGGTGAGCCCGTAACTTATCTGGCACAGGAGCGGGGCAAGTAGCACGGGCTATGGTGAGCCCGTAACTTACCTGGCACAGGAGCGGGGCAAGTAGCACGGGCTATGGTGAGCCCGTAACTTATCTGGCACAGGAGCGGGGCAAGTAGCGCGGGCTATGGTGAGCCCGTAGTGGACTTACCTGGCACAGGAGTGGTGCCTGGCACTTGGCATTTCTGTATAAATATCAAATTCCAGGAATCTGGACCCGGGGCCGAGTGCATGGACATTCTGACGATTTTTTTTTCAAAATCTGCAGTTAGTGTTAATATCTGTAAGATTTTCAGGGGTTTGAAGATCATGCATATTAGGATTTCATACATTTATTTGTCATCCTCTGTGTATGAAACTTTCACTTGTAAGCTCAGGGTCAATACTGAGAGAGGCTCTTTATTTCGTTTTCGTATATGCGAAGAAATATTTTATATTTATCTCATGTATAAAGATTTAACATATTTCTCGTTATTTCCATAAATCTTTATCCTTGTATAAAGAAGAAATACAATTAGAAATGCAATTCTGTTCTAATTGTATTTTTTCAATCTAATATGATTGCTTCAGTCTCTGTGCTATTTCCTCAATCTCTCTGTTTAAATTAATCTTTCTTATCTGCGATAGTCGTGTCTGTTGAAGCATTTTTATTATTTTGGAGGAATTTTGGAGTTCTGGAGGAAATACTTTAAACATTTCCGTCTTCTGTAACAGCGTCTGCGTCTTCTGTCTAACTGGTTCTCCTTCTGGCTTGCTACAAAGGAACATGTCTCGGACGGTATGTGCTTCGGAAGTCAATTATTCTATTCCTTGTATGGAATTGTATTACTTTAAGCAGTTCCGCATTGAATATTTGTAAGTTCTGTGTTTATTGTTTGGAGAGATGGGGTGTTGGGTTGGTGTTTGGGGTGGGTGTGGGCGTTGGGTTGGTGTTTGGGGTGGGTGTGGGCGTTGGGTTGGTGTTTGGGGTGGGTGTGGGCGTTGGGTTGGTGTTTGGGGTGGGTGTGGGCGTTGGGTTGGTGTTTGGGGTGGGTGTGGGCGTTGGGTTGGTGTTTGGGGTGGGTGTGGGCGTTGGGGTGGTGTTTGGGGGTGAGTGTGGGCGTTGGGTTGGTGTTTGGGGTGGGTGTGGGCGTTGGGGTGGTGTTTGGGGTGGGTGTGGGCGTTGGGTTGGTGTTTGGGGTGGGTGTGGGCGTTGGGTTGGTGTTTGGGGTGGGTGTGGGCGTTGGGGTGGTGTTTGGGGTGGGTGTGGGCGTTGGGGTGGTGTTTGGGGTGGGTGTGGGCGTTGGGTTGGTGTTTGGGGTGGGTGTGGGCGTTGGGGTGGTGTTTGGGGTGGGTGTGGGCGTTGGGTTGGTGTTTGGGGTGGGTGTGGGCGTTGGGTTGGTGTTTGGGGTGGGTGTGGGCGTTGGGTTGGTGTTTGGGGTGGGTGTGGGCGTTGGGTTGGTGTTTGGGGTGGGTGTGGGCGTTGGGTTGGTGTTTGGGGTGGGTGTGGGTGGGGTTGGGGTGGGTGTAAGAGGTTGGTTGGTTGGTGCTGTAGTAACCCATCAGGCACTATTCTCTCCGCCGCCCCCATAAAGCAAACATCCTTAAACTCGTGAACAAATCCACAAGGGCCGTGACGAGGATTCGAACCTGCGTCCGAGAGCATCCCAGATGCTGCCTTAATCGACTGAGCTACGACATGGTCAAAACGTCACGGCCCTTGTGAATTTGTTCATTTGATGCATCACGCTATTGTGATTTCTGTGTGTAATCCTCAAACTCATCAGAAGAAACACACCTGCCTATTTCATGGGAGATCAGAGTGCCATACACAGCCCCTGGGGAGATCAGAGTGCCATACACAGCCCCTGGGGAGATCAGAGTGCCATACACAGCCCCTGGGAGATCAGAGTGCCATACACAGCCCCTGGGAGATCAGAATGCCATACACAGCCCCTGGGAGATCAGAGTGCCATACACAGCCCCTGGGAGATCAGAGTGCCATACACAGCCCCTGGGAGATCAGAGTGCCATACACAGCCCCTGGGAGATCAGAATGCCATACACAGTCCTGGGAGATGTGAGAAACATCCAGGTAGGAGACGCCACACACAATGTGACACGCTACAGAAACATCACCCATCTGGGCCCTGACTTATCAACGTACGTCAGACAAGGCCATATAGTGGCAAGCCAAGACATGATCCTGACAGTCAAGCAACGTGTCCTAAACACCCGCAGTGGAGGAGGTCTGGCCAACACCAGCGATCACCTACAGCAATAGTTGACAGTAATTAACGAGAACATTACAGAGACCGTTCTCATCCAAAACTCCAATTGACCGAGACGGACTGGGAGGTATTCTGGAGCAGACCCGAGGAAATCAATATCAGATTTCAAAGGCAAGGAAAGACACAGAATAGGCGGGACCAAAGAGCCAAAGCTCAACCCCCCTCAAGTATATAACTAGGTGAGTAGAGAGAAGAGGCACTGGACTACACATACGGATAAGTACCATTGCACGATGCCTGAAGGAACCCAACCCTACAGTGCAGGAGTCACAATAACGTGGCTGAAATATGTTGACCAAACCTCACATTAGAAAGTGAAGGGACGACGACGTTTCGGACTGTCCTAGACCATTCTCAAGCCGATTGTGACCAACCCTACAGCATCTGTGAAACTTACAACCCTGCAAACCATGCATAACAATGTTCTTCAAGTTACAACCCAGACGAAAGCAAAAGATGACTGTGGCAGCTTCTTCAAGATGAGCTGCAAGTTTCTTATAAAACAATGCGCTCACAAGTGTGTTCAGAGTTTAGGTGGTAAAAGAGTGACCGGATATAAGGTTTAAGAACATAAGAACAAAGGTAACAGCAGAAGGCCTATTGGCCCATACGAGGCAGCTCATATTTATAACCAACCAATAACCAACCACTGAAATAACCAATAACCAACATTGAAATTGCTAAGTCTAAATGCAATGCACTTCTGGGAGTCGCAATGAGTATGGATCCCAAAACTAGATTGAAATGTGTAAATGTGCGCAATTCTGCAGCTTTGCGTTGCATTTGCAAGGTCCCAAATTCATTATGCTGTGAAAGTTTTGAGACAGAAATGATTGGGCGCGTTTCCTTTACCGAATGCCTCTGTTCACCTAGCAGTAAATTGGTACCCGGGAGTGAGGATACTGTTTTTCCTGGAAGAAGTTAGGAAACTTAATTCACATTCTCTAAAATAGCGAAAATCTATTGGAGAACAAATAGATAACGAAATAACCAATACAAATATAAATTTCGATTCAGAAAAGTCTTCGATAAAGACTGATTTGGGTCTGGAGTCTATGAGCCCATCACCACAACGAGAAGAAGAATGGTTTATCGTGCTCAAAAGACTTATCGAGAGCTTTCGTCAAAGTCTGAATCACAAGATATCACAGTTAGGGCTCCCACAGAGACTAAGTGCCATACTAGGCAGTTAGGAGAACAGTTAATAACAGGATTGGCAACTGCATGGGGAAAAGTGGTACTGAGAAGCGGAGTGCCACAGGAGCGGAGTGCCACAGGGAGCTGCCTGACACCCACATATACACACACACCTGACTTTTCCACCTCCCGACATGCAGAATGCGCCATACATGTGTATGCGACCCAGGAGGCCTGGTCGAGGACCGGGCCGCAGGGGACGCTAAGCCCCGAAACTATCTCAAGGTAACCTAACTCAAATGATCAGCTTTCTATGAAAATCATAGACTAACAAGAAAGCATTACCCAAGACGATTATATAAGTAATAGAAACTTTAACATAAACCAATTAACAAAAGCTGAAATTAACACAGAACGCATTAACCTAGACAAATTTCTAGTACAACATACGAAACTTAGACAGAGTACTTGTAATAAAGATTAACAACCTTGTTATCAAACTTCGCATACATGACAGAATGCACAAGGTATCAACAGCCATTAGGCAAAGTGAGAAAATTCCGGAACCTTAGCAAGAACATTCTACTCCACTTGTACACCTTCAGCGACCCCACACATCTCAAAGGAAAACGAACGCGCAAGCACACTACGGGCTCACCATAGCCCGTGCTACTTGGAACTTTTTGTTCCAGGTAACGAATCTTTAACAACGAACGCGCAAAAATTACTAGTCGTGCAAAACAAGGCAATAAGATGAGCTGCGAAATATGGTCTTCCAGGTGAGCCGGCGGTCCTGGAGCTTGGAGAATCATTGAACATTCACTGTTAGACTACAGCAGTAAGCCGCCGGGGGCGTGGGACACGATCGAAGTGATTTTGAAGACTCGAGGTTAGAATATTGTGGTAAGATAAGATGTTCTAGTTCTTCAGCTGGTGAGAGAACACTAACTGCCACAACCCTAGACCCCCCCTCATAGTTGGCGGTACAAGACCCACCCACCCCAGCAGGAGACCCAAGACCCACCCCCACAGCAGGAGGCCCAAGACCCACCCACCCCAGCAGGAGACCCAAGACCCACCCCCACAGCAGGAGGCCCAAGACCCACCCACCCCAGCAGGAGGCCCAAGACCCACCCACCCCAGCAGGAGGCCCAAGACCCACCCACCCCAGCAGGAGACCCAAGACCCACCCACCCCAGCAGGAGGCCCAAGACCCACCCACCCCAGCAGGAGGCCCAAGACCCACCCACCCCAGCAGGAGGCCCAAGACCCACCCACCCCAGCAGGAGGCCCAAGACCCACCCACCCCAGCAGGAGGCCCAAGACCCACCCACCCCAGCAGGAGGCCCAAGACCCACCCACCCCAGCAGGAGGCCCAAGACCCACCCACCCCAGCAGGAGACCCAAGACCCACCCACCCCAGCAGGAGGCCCAAGACCCACCCACCCCAGCAGGAGGCCCAAGACCCACCCACCCCAGCAGGAGACCCAAGACCCACCCACCCCAGCAGGAGACCCAAGACCCACCCACCCCAGCAGGAGGCCCAAGACCCACCCACCCCAGCAGGAGGCCCAAGACCCACCCACCCCAGCAGGAGGCCCAAGACCCACCCACCCCAGCAGGAGGCCCAAGACCCACCCACCCCAGCAGGAGGCCCAAGACCCACCCACCCCAGCAGGAGGCCCAAGACCCACCCACCCCAGCAGGAGACCCAAGACCCACCCACCCCAGCAGGAGGCCCAAGACCCACCCACCCCAGCAGGAGGCCCAAGACCCACCCACCCCAGCAGGAGGCCCAAGACCCACCCACCCCAGCAGGAGACCCAAGACCCACCCACCCCAGCAGGAGGCCCAAGACCCACCCACCCCAGCAGGAGACCCAAGACCCACCCACCCCAGCAGGAGGCCCAAGACCCACCCACCCCAGCAGGAGGCCCAAGACCCACCCACCCCAGCAGGAGGCCCAAGACCCACCCACCCCAGCAGGAGACCCAAGACCCACCCACCCCAGCAGGAGACCCAAGAGCCAGGATGTAAGAGAGAACAAACAAGCCCCACACAGCATCACCACCCCAAGATACGTGAAGACCACCAACCATCCATACAGAAACCACAACCCACAAACACGACCCAACAACCGGGAGCAGCAGAACACCACCAAGAGCCCCCCGGACCGACCCCACATACGAACCCCTCCAAGCATTCAGGCGTGTGTACACATGTACATATATATATATATACATGTTAAAACACATGTCGAAGAACCTTACAAACTACCCACCAATCATCTAGCAAAATATAGAACGAATTTAACCGCGAACCAAAGATGCTCCGGTAAATATTTTTCACATTTATGGACTTTTTCTTCGTCTCTTCCACGCCATCGTCTTTATTCCTCCCCCCCCTTCCCCCCCCCCCCTCCAAAAAAATACAATGGCACCTGGGAGGTTGGAGGTTGGAGGGGAGGTGGGGGGTTGGGGGGAGGGGAAATAGGGTCTCACGATGCCTCTGACGTCAGCAGCTGCCTTGGTGGGGGATTGGGGGATTGGGAGAGGGGGGGGGGGGGGGGGGGTGTGTTGCAGACGTCACAACCAGTCGCCGGCTGCTCGTGGATCCCGGGGCCCAGGGTTCGACCTCCCAACCACCACCACCACCACTACCCTTCCCCTCCCCTGTCCCCCCCCCCATCCCTTTCCTGCTCCCTCGCTGCTGTGCAGTCTCTGATGATTTGCATATATGACTTTGTGTTGCTGCAAGTGTGTGTCTGTGTGTGTGTGTGTGTGTGTGTGTGTGTGTGTGTGTGTGTGTGTGTGTGTGTGTGTGTGTGTGTGTGTGTGTGTGTGTGTGTGTTTCTGCAAGTGTACTCACCTAGTTGTACTCACCTAGTTGTGCTTGCAGGGGTTGAGCTCTGGCTCTTTGGTCCCGCCTCTCAAGTGTCAATCAACAACAGTGTGTGTGTGTGTGTGTGTGTGTGTGTGTGTGTGTGTGTGTGTGTGTGTGTGTGTGTGTGTGTGTGTGTGTGTGTGTGTGTGTGTGTGTTTCTGCAAGTGTGTGTGTGGGTGTGTGTTTACTATTTGTATCTGCAGAATCGAACTATTAGCTCTTGGACCCCGCCTTTCTAACCATTTTTTTCCTCTATTATGTCTACTACACATATTTCTCTCTGATACACACACACACCCAGGAATCAGCCCATAACAGCTGTCTAACTCCCAGGTACCTATTTACTATTAGGTAACAGGTGCATTAGGGTGAAGGAAACTCTGCCTATTTGTTTCCGCCGGCGCCGGGAATCGAACCCCGCTCCACAGGACTACGTATCCAGCGTGCTGTCCACTCAGCCACCAGCGCCCTATCACACACCTGTGTGTGGGGGGGGGGGGGAGGGGGGACTGTGACTCGTCTGTGTTTCCAGTTGTTTTCTTAATTTGAACTTCTGTGTCTACTCTGTTAATCCCCCGTAGTATCTTGTACGTCATTATCATGTCTCCTCTATTTCTTTTTTTTTCCTCCAGTGTAGTGAGATCCACTTTCCTCAGCCTTTCTGATTTCAATATTCGTAACCTTACGTTTGTCAGGGTTAAAGTCGAGTAGCCATTTCTCAGACCATCTTGCGTGTGTGTAGTCACCTAA
>NC_091159.1:23236677-23241677 GCF_040958095.1 Procambarus clarkii
GAAGTCTCATCCCCCACCCCCACTTACTTGGCGCTTTCCCCTCATAATTAGAGCGACGGTCTCGCGTCATGCAGGTCGTCGTTCAATCCCCGACCGTCCTAGTGGTTGGGAACCATTCCTTCCCTCGTCCCATCCCAAATCCTTATCCTGACCCCTTCCCAGTGCTGTATAGTCGTAATGGCTTGGCGCTTCTCCTAACAGTTCCCTTCCCTCCCCCACCCCCCACTTTACACTAACTCTTTTTCTGTTGCATAGGTGCTCCCTTAGTTGAACTTAGCTCTTGGACCCCGCCTTTCTAACCAATTTATTTTTCCTCTATTATGTCTACTACATATATTTCTCTTAAACACACACACACACACACACACAGGAGGCAGCCCGTAGCAGCTGTCTAACTTTCAGGTACCTGTTTACTGCTAGGTGAACAGGGGCATGAGGGTGAAATAAACTCGGCCCACTTGTTTCTGCCTGGTTCGGGAATCGAACCCGGGCCACAGAATTACAGATACCAGACCCCCTGTGTGTGGTGCGCACACACGCACATGTGTGTGTGTGTGTGCGTGTGTGTGAGTGTGTGTGTGTGTGTGTGTGTGTGTGTGTGTGTGTGTGTGTGTGTGTGTGTGTGTGTGTGTGTGTGTGTGTGTGTGCGTGTGTGTGTACTCACCTATTTGTACTCACCTATTTGTGCTTGCGGGGGTTGAGCTTTGTGTGTGTGTGTGTGTGTGCGTGTGTGTGTGTGTGTGTGTGTGTGCGTGTGTGTGTGTGCGTGTGTGTAGCAGCGAGAGACTACAAGCTTCTGTGTTAAGTCCGTGAAGGAATCGTCATATTGTGTATCGACTGACGGCATTGCTGGTGACGTAACAGACAAGGTCGCCACCACCACCACCGTCACCACCACCGTCACCACCACCACCACCGTCACCACCACCACCACCACCGTCACCACCTCCACCACCACCGTCACCACCACCACCACCACCACCACCGTCACCACCACCGTCACCACCACCACCACCGTCACCACCACCGTCACCACCACCACCACCGTCACCACCACCACCACCGTCACCACCACCACCACCACCGTCACCACCACCACCACCACCACCACCGTCACCACCACCGTCACCACCACCACCACCGTCACCACCACCACCACCGTCACCACCACCACCACCACCACCACCACCGTCACCACCACCACCACCACCACCACCACCACCACCACCACCACCACCGTCACCACCACCACCACCACCGTCACCACCACCACCACCACCGTCACCACCACCACCACCACCGTCACCACCACCACCACCACCGTCACCACCACCACCACCACCACCACCACCACCACCACCACCGTCACCACCACCACCGTCACCACCACCACCACCGTCACCACCACCACCACCGTCACCATCATCACCACTACCACCACCACCGTCACCATCATCACCACTACCACCACCACCACCACCGTCACCACCACCACCACCACCACCACCACCACCGCCACCACCACCGCCACCACCACCACCACCACCACCGTCACCACCGTCACCACCACCACCACCACCACCGCCGCCGCCACCACCACCACCACCACCACCACCACCACCACCACCGCCACCACCACCGCCACCACCACCGTCACCACCACCGTCACCACCGTCACCACCACCGCCGCCACCACCACCACCACCACCGCCACCACCACCGTCACCACCGTCACCACCACCACCACCACCACCGCCACCGCCACCACCACCGCCACCACCACCGCCACCACCACCACCACCACCACCGCCACCACTACCACCGTCACCACCACCGTCACCACCACCACCACCACCGTCACCACCACCACCACCACCACCACCACCACCACCACCACCACCGCCACCACCACCACCGTCACCACCACCGTCACCACCACCACCACCACCACCACCACCGTCACCACCACCACCGTCACCACCACCACTTAATACTGTTTCTCAGGAAAGTCAAGTGTAAAGAATGAAGAAGCAGACATATATATCTCTGAAGACACAAAACCGGTTAAGACAGAGTACCTACCGGACGGAAAACAAAGAGTCACATTCAGGGAGAAGGTTTCAAGCTGGGTGGAATATGACAAGTGGGGTTCTCTAAGGCTCGGTTCTTGAACCACTACTTGTCCTAATTCATGTGAATGACCTATACCCGAGGGAGTGAGATCTTACATTTTGCAGACAAAGGTATGAAGAATGTGAAAAATAGAGGACGACTGCAGTAAGTTACCAGAAGACCTTGAATACGTCAGGTGTGTGCTAGAGTTGAATTGCAATAAGTGTAAGGTAATGAAGATGGGAAACGGAGACCAGGAGGTTTCTACACTTTAGGGTAAAGACATCTACAGTAATCCGAAGAGAGAATGATTAGGTAGTGAACATGATTCCAATACTAACCCTGAGGCACACATAAACAGGCCAGCATCAGCAGCATATGGGACGCTGTCATCATTAATTACCCCCCAAAAAATTAATCTTTCTAGGCTGCATATTCAGCGTATGTTATACCGATGCTGGAATATGCAGCACCGGCATGCAACCCTGACCTTTCAAGGTATAAAACCAAGACTCAAAAAGTGCAGAGATTTGCAACAAGATTAGTCTCGGAACTAAGAGGGTTAAACTACGAGGACAGGATAAAGAAACTAAATCTTACAATCCTAGAGAATAGAAGGAACAGAGGGGATATGATCGCATCATACAAGATACTGAGGAGAATAGACAAGATGGGCAAGAATACCCTCTTTTAAAAAGAGAGAAAGTCTATGGTGGAGAGGCGGGACTAAAGAGCCAAAGCTCAACCCCCGGAAGAACAACTAGGTGAGTACATTGTATCCTTTACTGAGATCTTAAGGGGAAGATGGGTGTTAAGGGGGTCTTAAGGGGGAGTTAAGACCCCCTTAAGGAGGGTGTTAAGGGGTACAGTTTGACTGAAGAGGGAGAAATTGCCTGAGATGGGGAGTTGTTGAATGGTGGAGATGTTGGTGGAGGGAGGGAGTGGTTGGGTGGGGAAGAGTAATTAAGGGAGTCTTTAATGAGTGGTTTGTGTAGAAATGAGGCAGTCTTGGCACGTGTTTACTCCTCATAACTCATGGCTAAGTTTTTACTTTCCCGTCATTCTTACCACTTTATCCTCACACCTTCTTCCTCTTACTCTCCATTCCCCTTGTCTTCCATCTGTCTACACTCTTCTCCTTTCATACTCTTGCCTCCCATCACTTCTCCCCTTCCTATTACATCCCTCGTCCCCTCCTCTCCCTCGCCCTCCTCTCCCTCGCCCTCCTCTCCCTCGCCCTCCTCTCCCTCGCCCTCCTCTCCCTCGCCCTCCTCTCCCTCGACCCCCTCTCCCTCGCCCTCCTCTCCCTCGCCCTCCTCTCCCTCGCCCCCCTCTCCCTCGCCCCCCTCTCCCTCGCCCCCCTCTCCCTCGCCCTCCTCTCCCTCGCCCTCCTCTCCCTCGCCCTCCTCTCCCTCGCCCTCCTCTCCCTCGCCCTCCTCTCCCTCCTCTCCCTCGCCCCCCTCTCCCTCACTCAATCTCCCCTTTCCTTATCAAGGTGTTGACGAGGCTGTCAGCCACTCTGTAAGCTACACCCTTATCACAGGTGTAGTGTGTTATCTTGATGACTCTCTCTCTCTCTCTCTCTCTCTCTCTCTCTCTCTCTCTCTCTCTCTCTCTCTCTCTCTCTCTCTCTCTCTCTCTCTCTCTCTCTCTCTCTCTCTTTCTCTCTCTCTCTCTCTCTCTCTCTCTCTCTCTCTCTCTCTCTCTCTCTCTCTCTCTCTCTCTCTCTCTCTCTCTCTCTCTCTCTCTCTCTCTCTCTTTCTCTCTCTCTCTCTCTCTCTCTCTCTCTCTCTCTCTCTCTCTCTCTCTCTCTCTCTCTCTCTCTCTCTCTCTCTCTCTCTCTCTCTCTTTCTCTCTCTCTCTCTCTCTCTCTCTCTCTCTCTCTCTCTCTCTCTCTCTCTCTCTCTCTCTCTCTCTCTCTCTCTCTTTCTCTCTCTCTCTCTCTCTCTCTCTCTCTCTCTCTCTCTCTCTCTCTCTCTCTCTCTCTCTCTCTCTCTCTCTCTCTCTCTCTCTTTCTCTCTCTCTCTCTCTCTCTCTCTCTCTCTCTCTCTCTCTCTCTCTCTCTCTCTCTCTCTCTCTCTCTCTCTCTCTCTCTCTCTCTCACACAGCAAGCAATTCACAGGATTACGATATAAACAAATAGTAACGATTGAACAGAAGCCGCTAACAACCTTGTCAAAAATATGATTTATGAATTTGCTCTGTAATTGTACCAATTAACAACCCGTGATTAAATGAAGGAGTTGTGATGTTAATTTTCGGTTCCGTAATATGGGTTACGCTGTATATAATACATTTTCAACACCGCTTGGATACGCTTCTTGCAGGTCTGTGTTCGATCCCCGGTGGTGCAAGTGGTTGGGCACCATTCCTTCCCTCCGTCCAATTTCAGCTCCTTTTTTTCAGTCAAAATTGTTGGTTATCTATGTATCTTAGAACGTTGTTGTTGTTGTTGTTGTTGTTTAAGATTCGCTACTTGAAACAAAATGTTCCAAGTAGGCAGCAAAATGTTCCAAGTAGGCAGCAAAATGTTCCAAGTAGGCAGCAAAAATGTTCCAAGTAGTTCCAAGTTCAACAAAAGTTAGAAAAAGTTCCAAGTTCCAAGTTCAACAAACAACAAAATGTTCCAAGTAGCACGGGCTAAGGCGAGCCCGTAGTATACTTACCACTACTTTAGAAGATTTCTCTCACATTTACACTTGTACAGTACTCCCATACTGGAGATCTGTTGAGCATCTGTTGAACATCTGTTGATCATCTGTTGAACATCACCAGAGACATGTCTCTGGTGTATCACACTCGTCCCGCGTTTCACGAATTAACCTGGGTTCGAGTCCTGGCCAGGGACGATTGACTGGGTGTCAATCCTGACCTGTTCGCCTCTCTTC
>NC_091159.1:23244177-23276677 GCF_040958095.1 Procambarus clarkii
CCAAAACTCGCGACAGAGAATCGAAGTTCTTCACCGATTTATGACCATTGGAACATCTACATTTACGCAGCACGTTGTAGTAGTGTTCATGTAGTCTACTTCATGTAGTCTACTTCATGTAGTCTACTTCATGTAGTCTACTTCATGTAGTCTACTTCATGTAGTCTACTTCATGTAGTCTACTTCATGTAGTCTACTTCATGTAGTCTACTTCATGTAGTCTACTTCATGTAGACTACTTCATGTTGTCTACTTCATGTAGTCTACTTCATGTAGACTACATGAAGGGTTACACAGTGTGTCAAGAGTTAGTAATGTGATGATAAAACTCCTCATCACACAGGATAGTGAATAAAGCGAGAGTGAATATAGTGAGAGTGAGAGTAAATAAAGGGATTGCAAACCTGCAGACCATAGAAGCAGGTGTGTAGGGGCTATTGACACTCAGTGATGTAGTGTGTGAAGTTTATATAACTAGTTAATGCTTACAAAATTTGCACCTGGAGAGCCCGAGATTGGGATGTTCGTCACCTGTAGCCCCCTGCCACAGGTAACGGTAGCCACCTGCTACAGGTAACGGTAGCCACCTGCTACAGGTAACGGTAGCCACCTGCCGCAGGTAACGGTAGCCACCTGCCACAGGTAACGGTAGCCACCTGCCACAGGTAAAAGTAGCCCAACCTGCCACAGGTAACGGTAGCCACCTGCCGCAGGTAACGGTAGCCACCTGCCACAGGTAACGGTAGCCACCTGCCACAGGTAACAGTAGCCCAACCTGCCACAGGTAACGGTAGCCACCTGCCACAGGTAACGGTAGCCACCTGCTACAGGTAACGGTAGCCACCTGCTACAGGTAACGGTAGCCACCTGCCACAGGTAACGGTAGCCACCTGCCACAGGTAACGGTAGCCCAACCTGCCACAGATAACGGTAGCCCAACCTGCCACAGGTAACGGTAGCCCAACTTGCTACAGGTAACGGTAGCCACCTGCCACAGGTAACGGTAGCCCAACCTCCCGCAGGTAACGGTAGCCCAACCTGCCACAGGTAACGGTAGCCACCTGCCACAGGTAACGGTAGCCACCTGCCACAGGTAACGGTAGCCACCTGCCGCAGGTAACGGTAGCCACCTGCCACAGGTAACGGTAGCCACCTGCCGCAGGTAACGATAGCCCAACCTGCCACAGGTAACGGTAGCTACCTGCCACAGGTAACGGTAGCCACCTGCCACAGGTAACGGTAGCCACCTGCCGCAGGTAACGGTAGCCACCTGCCACAGGTAACGGTAGCCCAACTTGCTACAGGTAACGGTAGCCCAACCTGCCACAGGTAACGGTAGCCACCTGCCACAGGTAACGGTAGCCCAACCTGCCACAGGTAACGGTAGCCACCTGCCACAGGTAACGGTAGCCCAACCTGCCACAGGTAACGGTAGCCACCTGCCGGAGGTAACGGTAGCTCAACCTGCCACAGATAACGGTAGCCCAACCTGCCACAGGTAACGGTAGCCACCTGCCACAGGTAACGGTAGCCACCTGCCGCAGGTAACGGTAGCCCAACCTACCACAGGTAACGGTAGCCCAACTTGCTACAGGTAACAGTAGCCACCTGCCACAGTTAACGGTAACCCAACCTGCCACAGGTAACGGTAGCCACCTGCCACAGGTAACGGTAGCTACCTGCCCCAGGTAACGGTAGCCACCTGCCACAGGTAACGGTGGCCACCTGCCACAGGTAACGGTAGCCACCTGCCACAGGTAACGGTGGCCACCTGCCACAGGTAACAGTAGCCACCTGCCACAGGTAACGGTAGCCACCTGCCACAGGTAACGGTGGCCACCTGCCACAGGTAACAGTAGCCACCTGCCACAGGTAACGGTAGCCCCCTGCCACAGGTAACGGCAGCCACCTGCCACAGGTAACAGTAGCCCCCTGCCACAGGTAACGGTAGCCCCCTGCCACAGGTAACGGTAGCCCCCTGCCACAGGTAACAGTAGCCACCTGCCACAGGTAACAGTAGCCACCTGCCACAGGTAACAGTAGCCACCTGCCACAGGTAACAGTAGCCACCTGCCACAGGTAACAGTAGCCACCTGCCACAGGTAACAGTAGCCACCTGCCACAGGTAACAGTAGCCACCTGCCACAGGTAACAGTAGCCACCTGCCACAGGTAACGGTAGACACCTGTTACAGGTAACAGTAGCCACCTGCCACAGGTAAAGGTAGCCCAACCTGTCTCTTGGCTTCCTTCCATTTTTGTTTAACTATATTTCAAAAGTACAGCATGTACTTTCCCACTCCCTCTCTCTCTCTCTCTCTCCCTCTCTCTCTCTCTCTCTCTCTCTCTCTCTCTCTCTCTCTCTCTCTCTCTCTCTCTCTCTCTCTCTCTCTCTCTCTCTCTCTCTCTCTCTCTCTCTCTCTCTCTCTCTCTCTCTCTCTCTCTCTCTCTCTCTCTCTCTCTCTCTCTCTCTCTCTCTCTCTCTCTCTCTCTCTCTCTCTCTCTCTCTCTCTCTCTCCAGCTGCCCCTTCCTTCCCTTCCCTTCCCTCCTGCCCATCCTCCCCTCCCTTCCCACTGCCCCAGCGCCACCACCCACACAGGGAAGGGGGCCAGAAGTTCAAGGTTTCCTTGATAAACAAAACATGAAGGGGGACTTGCTGAATTGAGCTCTCTATCCTCTGGCCCGGGGGCGGTGGGTCAATGGTGGGGGTGGGTCGACGTCGCTGGGGACAGGTGTGGGATGCAGAGTTGGAGACAGGTGGGGCGCAGGGTTGGAGTAGGGAAGGGGGAGGGGCGCAGGGTTTTGGTAGGAGAGGTAGATTTGAGGCAGGGGAGAGGTATAGTGCTTGGGCAGAGGGGTAGCAGGTTTGGGGCAGGGTAGAGGATAGCAGGTTAGGGGCAGAGGATAGCAGGTTTGGGGCAGAGGATAGCAGGTTTGGGGCAGGGCAGAGGAGGGGGGGGAGGTTGGCGTGACCTGTGTACGAAAATAGTCGAGTGCTTCTTCAACCAACTCCTCCAGAGGGTATTTTTAGCCGTTCATTGAACCAAATTAGCTTTCTTCCTGAGGGTGTCTCTTCTTCCTCCTCTTCCTCCTCCTCCTGAGGGTGTCACCTCCTCCTTCCTGACTCGTGCTTCTCGTTTCGTCTCCCTCTCCTCTTAAGGAGGACCCTCTCCCTTCCCTTACGAGGAGGACCGTTCTCTTCAGTATTTCAAAGCTGTCTCGCACCCACTCAAGCGTCAAGACAATTATGCATGAACTATCACCTCTCTCTCCCCCTCCGTCTCTCTTCCCCTCCGTCTCTCTTCCCCTCCGTCTCTCTCCCCCTCCCTCTCTCTCCCCCTCCCTCTCTCTCCCCCTCCGTCTCTCTTCCCCTCCGTCTCTCTTCCCCTCCGTCTCTCTCCCCCTCCCTCTCTCTCCCCCTCCCTCTCTCTCCCCCTCCCTCTCTCTCCCCCTCCCTCTCTCTCCCCCTCCCTCTCTCTCCCCCTCCGTCTCTCTCCCCCTCCCTCTCTCTCCCCCTCCCTCTCTCTCCCCCTCCCTCTCTCTCCCCCTCCCTCTCTATTCCCCAAACCGCTTTTCCCCTACTCTCTCTCTTTCTTCCCTCTTCTGTTTCCTCTCCCACATGTCCTCACTACCCTATTTCCCTCTCTCATGTCCCCTCTACGTGTCCAATCTCCATTTTCTTCCTTTTTTTTTCTTCTCCCTTTCTCCTTCTCTTCTTATCCTTATCTCCCTCCCTCCTTATCTACTCCCTTCCCTTCCTTCATCCTTCTTTCTGTATTCGTCTACTGTATTGACATAAATCCTGAGCTTAACGTATTAAAGGAGACGTTATATCATTCTGAACACGGGACATACACAGACAGGTGTAATCCCTTCTTCTCTGTGAATATACAGTGTGTTTACTCACGGACTATACTCAAGAGTAAAGTATACCCGCTGAGTACTCATACACCATTGTGGTGAGTAGACGTCCCCCTCCCTCTGCGGTATTTGGGTAGTGCAATCATTCTGAAACTTGATCAAAATTCCTGCAACACAGTACCATGCAAAACCAACCTATCCTAACTTACCCTAACTTATCCTAACTTATCCTAACTTATCCTAACCTAATCCCCACAGGAAAAAAATATGAAGACAAATGTTTCTGTGTGTTGGTCTATATGTTTGTTTTGTCTCTAGCGCCTGAACGGTTGGGCAGATTTTGTTTTCAGATTAAACCATTGTTTTCAGCTGATTCACGCAGGTGCTGACTTGATCTCAATAGGTCTGCTTTCAGTCGTTTGGAGAAGTTGTTCGGGGGGTGAAGAACCTGTAAGAATATCTCTCTGGCTGGCTTCTTCAGTGAATATGATTCATGAATCCCAGTGAAGCCATGTCGTAGTCCGGAGGTAAGGTGCACGACTTGGGAGTACGCAGATTAAGGGTTCGAATCCCCGCATTGCTTCAATTGATAATCCCCATTGATACATCACGCTAGTATGGTTTCCTTGTGTATATGAATATGAGCAATGGTATGTCAGTTATCATATGCATACCTTTACTACCTGAGTGTAACTGGGAACGTTGCTTGGTCCCATTGGTCATCTTTCAAGGACAATTTTAACACCATGAATATTGCTTTTAAGAGTTTGTCATACTGTTAATTTTGGGCTAACGAAAAAGAGGGAGCACACCTTAGGTAACAGGTAAGCCTGGGCAATGCCAGGCACCTTGTGAGGAGGTACAGGGCATCGTGGGCATCCAAGAATACCTGTTTCTTTCTTCCGGCAGTTCAGCTTTTCTTGGAGGATTTCTTCAATGGCATTCGAGTCAAGAGGTGCCCCTTGATGTCGTTGTTGGGATCGATCACTGAGGGTATTGATGGGCCGGATGTTACTGCATCTGTGATTGATTAGACGAGATGATTTCGCATTTTGAAGGGTCCAGGATGAGTCCTAACTCCGTTCCCTTAGGTTTCGCTAGTTATAGATCCACTAGCAGGCACTCTAGAGGATCTACAGCTCTGAGTGCCTGCCAGAGTGCCGTCATCCTGGCACCAGATGTTGAGCTCGCTGGTCAACCTGCTTGTGACCTCCTTAGATGCCTTGCGGTAAGGAATACAAGCAAGTGAAATGCCCTATTATTCCCCCTACTGCTGGAGCGTCCATGAATCTGTCATGGGGGTGGGGAGCGTCCATGAACCTGTCATGAGGGGTGGGGAGCGTCCATGAACCTGTCATGGGGGAGGGGGAGCGTCCATGAATCTGTCATGGGGGTGGGGAGCGTCCATGAATCTGTCATGGGGGAGGGGGAGCGTCCATGAACCTGTCATGGGGGTAGGGAGCGTCCATGAACCTGTCATGGGGGAGGGGGAGCGTCCATGAATCTGTCATGGGGGTAGGGAGCGTCCATGAACCTGTCATGGGGGTGGGGAGCGTCCATGAACCTGTCATGGGGGTAGGGAACGTCCATGAACCTGTCATGAGGGGTGGGGAACGTCCATGAACCTGTCATGGGGGGTGGGGAGCGTCCATGAACCTGTCATGGGGGTAGGGAACGTCCATGAACCTGTCATGAGGGGTGGGGAGCGTCCATGAACCTGTCATGGGGGAGGGGGAGCGTCCATGAACCTGTCATGGGGGAGGGGGAGCGTCCATGAACCTGTCATGGGGGTAGGGAACGTCCATGAACCTGTCATGAGGGGTGGGGAGCGTCCATGAACCTGTCATGGGGGTGGGGAGCGTCCATGAACCTGTCATGGGGGTAGGGAGCGTCCATGAACCTGTCATGGGTGGTGGGGAGCGTCCATGAACCTGTCATGGGGGTAGGGGGAGCGTCCATGAACCTGTCATGGGTGGTGGGGAGCGTCCATGAACCTGTCATGGGGGAGGGGAGCGTCCATGAATCTGTCATGGGGGAGGGGGAGCGTCCATGAACCTGTCATGGGGGTAGGGAGCGTCCATGAACCTGTCATGGGTGGTGGGGAGCGTCCATGAACCTGTCATGGGGGAGGGGAGCGTCCATGAACCTGTCATGGGGGGAGGGGGAGCGTCCATGAACCTGTCATGGGTGGTGGGGAGCGTCCATGAACCTGTCATGGGTGGTGGGGAGCGTCCATGAACCTGTCATGGGGGAGGGGAGCGTCCATGAACCTGTCATGGGGGGAGGGGGAGCGTCCATGAACCTGTCATGAGGGGTGGGGAGCGTCCATGAACCTGTCATGGGGGAGGGGAGCGTCCATGAACCTGTCATGGGGGGAGGGGGAGCGTCCATGAACCTGTCATGGGTGGTGGGGAGCGTCCATGAACCTGTCATGGGTGGTGGGGAGCGTCCATGAACCTGTCATGGGGGTAGGGAGCGTCCATGAACCTGTCATGAGGGGTAGGGAGCGTCCATGAACCTGTCATGAGGGGTGGGGAGCGTCCATGAACCTGTCATGGGGGAGGGGGAGCGTCCATGAACCTGTCATGGGGGAGGGGGAGCGTCCATGAACCTGTCATGGGGGAGGGGGAGCGTCCATGAACCTGTCATGGGGGAGGGGGAGCGTCCATGAACCTGTCATGGGGGTAGGGAGCGTCCATGAATCTGTCATGAGGGTGGGGAGCGTCCATGAACCTGTCATGGGGTGGGTGGGGAGCGTCCATGAACCTGTCATGGGGGCCGGGAGCGTCCATGAGACAGAGAGTCGACTACAAGGGGTCAACAACCCCTTGTCTGGCTCGATCTTTCTCCTTCGAGAGCCTCGCCCACACTACCTTTTCCAGAACGTGAGAGAGAGAGAGAGAGAGAGAGAGAGAGAGAGAGAGAGAGAGAGAGAGAGAGAGAGAGAGAGAGAGAGAGAGAGAGAGAGAGAGAGAGAGAGAGAGGCAATGGCTGGATAAGACTTTTATATCAACAAAAAGCTATTTACAGTCAGCCGAACTTCACTTCCAAGTCCAAATGGATTGACTTGCCTTCCAGCTGTAGACGTGAGGTTAAGGACTGATGAAACTGTATACTAGGGCAAATGGGGTCATTTCCTTGAAGCAGGCTGGTGAACAAGGAAGAGAGAGAGAACTCCCTCGAGAGAGAGAACTAGGAAGAACAGTTCGAGAACACGAATCTCAAACATGGAACTCACACCTCGTAAGAATTTCATTTATTGTTTAGAAAGTCGGAAGATCTGCCGCAAGCCAAGTTAGTAAGATACGAGAGATGAGATACGAGAGCATGCACGAAGTACTCTTTCTACCGACATGTTGTACAAGACGTCGAGGACAAGGTCCTGGTAGACCAAACTCTCACAAGTCGAACCTGGCCTCAGGCCGGGCTTGGGGAGTAGAAGAACTCCCAGAACCCCATCAACCAGGTAAACAATAGAACACAGACGATAATAGAACACCGAGGCGGAATAGAACACCTAAGGATAGCCACACGGGAGAACCAGACAACATTACAACTCCCGTAGGAGAAGTGTAATTAAAGCGGAATAAACATGAGTTAGAATTAGAGATGATAGAAGCAACCTTCAATCAGTGCTTCAAGAGGCGGGGCACCAGAGCTAGAACCCGTTCTAGTCACGTGTAGGTAAGCTTAACTACGTGCGCCACCACACGACATTGTAGGATAATGACATTGTCACCATTGACAAGGTCATCGGGGTACGGATGGGTTAATTAAACACGAATCCATTTTTATATTTTTATTTACTTTTTGTTATTTAAGTTCTATGTAGTTTTGCTATAATTAGACGCTGGTTATTTTGAGTTTAATTAGTGTGTGTGTACTCACCTATTTGTGCGTGCAGGATCGTGCTCCAGCGCTCGGTCCCCGCTTTGTGTGTGTACTCACCTAGATGTACTCAGATGTGCGTGCGTGGTTGAGCTAAGCTTCTAGCCCCGCCTTGCAAACGTTCTTACATTAATACAATGACTCATTTCTCACGCTTTTCAAATATTTACATTTCAAATTTTGATGACCAGACCACACACTAGAAGGTGAAGGGACGACGACGTTTCGACAACATTCTCAACACAATCGACTTGAGAATGGTCCAGGACGGACCGAAACGTCGTCCCCGCCAAACACACACCGAAACTACGACGTTGGTACAACGTGCGAACAAGATTTAACACCACCTAACCAGTTATAACAACCAATATAACAAGTTGTAACAACGCTCTAATACGTCATAAACACGTTAAGCCAAGATGTAACAACTTTATTACAAGTTGTAGCAAGCGGAAAATAGAGACAGTTACGGTTTGTGTTTCCAGGGGATCGTCCCTTCACCTTCTAGTGTGTGGTCTGGTCAACGTACTTTAGCCACGTTATTGTGACTCATCGCCTGCATTTCAAATTTTGATTCGAATTTGTTTCATAGACTTTTACGCCTAACCTATTCCATTTATTGAAAGTTCTAACACTGAAAAAGTTCTTTCTGATGTCTCTATGGCTCATTTGCGTCTCTAGTTTTCATCTATGACCCCTCGCTCTGCTGTTCCTAGCTTTGAACAGCGCTGCTTTGTCTACTTTGTCAATGTCCCTTAGAATCTTTGATGTTGTTGTCATGTCCTCCTCTCTCTCTCTGTAAGTAAGGTCTGGAAGCTAACAGGTCAGGGTCAGGGGTCAGCAAACATTTACACAAACTTACGAAGCCTGTAAATCATTCAACCACTTGGGCTGGAAGGTAGAGCGATGATCTCGCCTCATGCAGGTCGGAGTTCAATCCCCCGAGACCGTCCAAGTGGTTGGGCACCATTCCCTCCCCGTGTCCCATCCCACATTAGTCGTAATGGTTCGGTGCTTTCTCCTGATAGATAGTCTGTGGATAGATAGTCTGTGGATAGATAGTCTGTGGATAGATAGTCTGTGGATAGATAGTCTGTGGATAGATAGTCTGTGGATAGATAGTCTGTGGACAGATAGTCCTCAATCAACCCGACTTTCTTCACATTTAGTAAACAGTTTACAACCTCCGAAGCACTACAAGGTTGTTTATGACAATAATAACCTTGAGTTGTGGAGTTTCGAAGCTTGTAAACTCTAACAACCTCTCCCCCCCCCCCACCATTATTGTGGAAAGATGTACAGATTTCGTAAATGTTCGCGAAGAATCCTTGATGAATCCTCACCAGCAGCGGTGACCTTCACTTCCATACTGTTGATAACCTTAAATAAATGAGAAATTACAATATATATATAAATAGGGAACTAAATATATCAACACTAAAATGAACAAGAAGCAATAGATTGCGTAACTTTATAATTAAAAAGGCCCTGGGTAAATACTGGTTTTGGGAAGAGGGCTGTAGGTGTATTAAACTCATTACCGGGTAATGTAATAGGCTCGAGGGATACCGGATTTACTTTCAGGTCAGGAGGAACACATAATAGTGAGCTTGGTTGCCTTGAGATGGTTTCGGGGCTTAGCGTCCCCGCGGCCCGGTCCTCGACCAGGTTGTTGTATATATACAATACAGGAATCTGCCTACCTGGGTTACGGGTTCACCATAGCCCGTGCTACATGGACATTTCATTCTGAGAAGCTAAATCTAAAACAGCAACAACCACAGCCTACCAGGAGCCAACAGGCCAATTATGTTTTGCTGGTTACGGGGATCAATGTCCCCCCGCGGCCCGGGGTCTTACCAGACCTCCTGGCTGGTTGCTTGGTTAATCAGGCTGTTAGACGCAGCTGCAGGTACTCAGACGTGTGAATCACCTCTCGGTTGATCAGGTATCCTTCGAAGATGCTTGGCAAGTTCTCTGTATAAGACGCACCTTATGTTCAACGGAAGAGTGTTGAACACAGTTGACCAGACCACACACTAGAAAATGAAGGGACGACGACGTTTCGGTCCGTCCTGGACCATTTTCAAGTCGATTGTTTCAAGTCCTGGACCATTCTCAAGTCGATTGTCTTAAGTCCTGGACCATTCTCAAGTCGATTGTCTTAAGTCCTGAACCATTCACAATCGACTTGTGAATGATCCAGGACGGACCGAAACGTCGTCGTCCCTTCATTTTCTAGTGTGTGGTTTGATCAACATACTTCAGCCACGTTATTGTGACTCCTCGTCTGTTGAAAACAGTCTTGGGAGCCAGTTGATGTCTATAGAATACGCAGGCGACGAGTCACAATAACGTGGCTGAAATATGTTGACCAGACCACATACTAGAAGGTGAAGAGACGACGACGTTTCGGTCCGTCCTGGACCATTCTCAAGTCGATTGATAGAATAGTCTCCAATGGCAACTCAGCTCCTTCATTCTTATCCTGTGACGTGTATTATGTGGTCAGCCACATGCTCGCCACATACATCCACGACAGCCACTATGTATGCGGTTGAACTAAACCACAAGCTTCAGATCTCAGCTGCTACAGTCACGTCATTCGACACTAACCACTAAGGTCTCGAAGCGGGCTCGAACCGGCGCATCCGGATACCACCGAACTCACCCGCCAGTCATCCGAACACAACCGAACTCACCCGGCAGAGTCATCCGAACACAACCGAACTCACCCGCCAGGGTCATCCGAACACAACCGAACTCACCCGGCAGAGTCATCCGAACACAACCGAACTCACCCGCCAGAGTCATCCGAACACAACCGAACTCACCCGGCAGAGTCATCCGAACACAACCGAACTCACCCGCCAGAGTCATCCGAACACAACCGAACTCACCCGCCAGAGTCAACCGAACTCACCCGCCAGAGTCATCCGAACACAACCGAACTCACCCGCCAGAGTCATCCGAACACAACCGAACTCACCCGCCAGAGTCATCCGAACACAACCGAACTCACCCGCCAGAGTCATCCGAACACAACCGCGTCCTTACCCAACCAGCTCCGTCGCAAATTGAATCTCCCGCACAAATTTACTTTCTATAAAATGTGAACCATCCTAGAATCGGGAGTAATTTCTCGCTCTCCTCAAGTGCCTGGTTCTACCTCCCTCCCTCCTTCCCTTCTCCTTCTTCTTCCTCCCTAACTACATCTCTCTCTCTCTTCCTCTTCCTTCCCCAAAAGAAACCAGAACCATTTTGTTACCTAAATGGAACTCTCCACATTTTTAAAAATGAGAATCATCGATTTTCTTGAGCGTCAAAATTGCCACTTGAAGAGTTGTTATGGAGGTGACCAGCTTGAGTCGCTTCCTCCTCTTAGAAAAATATATTAAATCTTGGAATCGACGAAAAAGATGAATGAGCACTTTTGCTTCACCTATAACAATAATAATATTTGTAAAAATGTATAAAAAAAGAAAGAAATCAATACAATTTCTATATTTTTCCGATTTCCTCAAAAAAAAATCTGCTTTATTTACTCTGGGAGAGATCTCAGCCTGCATGGGAGGTGGTCCCGCTGGGAGTGGAGAACCTAGCCATTAGTACAGTTGGGAGCCCGGGTTCGATTCCCGGGGCAGGACAGAAATGGTCGGGCACGTTTCCTTGCACCTAATGCCTCTGTTCACCCATGTAGGTGAATACACTCTGGCTGCCTGTCCCTCGACTCAATGAATTATTATTATTATTATTTTGAGGCCATATTAAGTATTTTTCTTTAGTTACGTCTGGTAACATTTCATTTTCTCTTAGTATAATGATAGAAAAACTAAATTCTGATATAAATTTGGGGGATAACTATTGATTTGTATTAAAATTCGGCTCTTTTTCCCAGGATGCAACCCAGAACTGTGACCTAACGACCATATATCTATTTTACTGCTAGGTGAACAGTGGCATCAGGTTAGAGGAAACGTGCCCAACCGTTTCTGTCCTAGAAGAGGTCTGAACCCGGGTCCCTTATTTGTAAGCAGACGTAGATGTATACCACTATGTTACAGGAAGCCAAGCGTCCTGTAAACAGTTCTCATGTCTTAGTCAGACTTGATGGCATTCTTACAGAATCCTCGTCTTAAGAAAGCCTATTAACTATGTCTAAGTCTTGATCCTGTCTAAGATAGTCTTGACTATGCCTCATATACTCCCAGGAACACTTAGATCAACACCTTGTGTGGCCCAGGAACACTTTGATCAACATCTTGTGTGGCCCAGGAACACTTTGATCAACACCTTGTGTGGCCCAGGAACACTTTGATCAACACCTTGTGTGGCCCAGTAAGTCGTGTACTAATTCTATCTTCTCTTCATTTTTTTTATCGAACCTGTCCTCCTCCTCCTCATCTCCTCCTTTCGTCTCCTTATCTTTCTCCCCCTCCCATTCTCTCCCCCTCTTCCTCCCCTCTCCTTCTTCCTCCCCTCTCCCCTCCTCTCCCCTCCCCACTCCTTCCCTACCTCTTGGGCTGGTCGACCTTTTCATCTAAGTTTGTTAATGCTTCCAATAAATCTGCTAATGCAATTCTGAATTTGGACAAGTCTGCTCTTTCTCTTCCAGTGGCAGGGTGGTATTATTACCCCTCTCTCCCTTCCCTCTTCCTCTCCCCCCTTCCCTCTTCCTCTCTCCCTTCCCTCTTACTCTCCCCCTTCCCTCTTCCTCTCTCCCTTCCCTCTTCCTCTCTCCCTTCCCTCTTACTCTCCCCCTTCCCTCTTACTCTCCCCCTTCCCTCTTACTCTCCCCCTTCCCTCTTCCTCTCCCCCTTCCCTCTTCCTCTCCCCCTTCCCTCTTACTCTCCCCCTTTTCTCTTCCTCTCCCCCTTTCCCTCTTCCTCTCCCCCTTCCCTCTTACTCTCCCCCTTCCCTCTTCCTCTCCCCCTTTCCCTCTTCCTCTCCCCTTCCCTCTTACTCTCCCCCTTCCCTCTTACTCTCCCCCTTCCCTCTTCCTCTCTCCCTTCCCTCTTCCTCTCTCCCTTCCCTCTTACTCTCCCCCTTCCCTCTTCCTCTCTCCCTTCCCTCTTCCTCTCTCCCTTCCCTCTTCCTCTCCCCCTTCCCTCTTCCTCTCCCCCTTCCCTCTTACTCTCCCCCTTCCCTCTTCCTCTCTCCCTTCCCTCTTCCTCTCTCCCTTCCCTCTTCCTCTCCCCCTTCCCTCTTCCTCTCCCCCTTCCCTCTTACTCTCTCCCTTCCCTCTTCCTCTCCCCCTTCCCTCTTCCTCTACCCCTTCCCTCTTACTCTCCCCCTTCCCTCTTCCTCTCCCCCTTTCCCTCTTCCTCTTCCCTCTTCCTCTCCCCCTTCCCTCTTCCTCTCCCCGTTCCCTCTTACTCTCCCCCTTCCCTCTTCCTCTCCCCCTTTCCCTCTTCCTCTCTCCCTTCCCTCTTACTCTCCCCCTTCCCTCTTACTCTCCCCCTTCCCTCTTCCTCTCCCCCTTCCCTCTTCCTCTCTCCCTTCCCTCTTCCTCTCTCCCTTCCCTCTTCCTCTCCCCCTTCCCTCTTTTTTTCTCTCTCTGCCTTGTATTGCCCCCTCTCACTGTCACTGTCTGGCACTCTTCCCTCTCACTCACTGTCTGGCACTCTCTCCTCACCCTCACTGTCTGGAACTCTCCCCCTCACTGTCTGGCACTCTCCCCCTCACTGTCTGGCACTCTCCCCTCACTGTCTGGCACTCTCCCCCTCACTGTCTTGCACTCTCCCCCTCACTGTCTGGCACTCTCCCCCTCACTGTCTGGCACTCTCCCCCTCACTGTCTGACACTCTCCCCCTCACTGTCTGGCACTCTCACCCTCACTGTCTGGCACTCTCACCCTCACTGTCTGGCACTCTCACCCTCACTGTCTGGCTCTCTCACCCTCACTGTCTGGCACTCTCACCCTCACTGTCTGGCACTCTCCCCCTCACTGTCTGGCACTCTCCCCCTCACCCTCACTGTCTGGCACTCTCACCCTCACTGTCTGGCACTCTCACCCTCACTGTCTGGCACTCTCACCCTCACTGTCTGGCACTCTCACCCTCACTGTCTGGCACTCTCCCCCTCACTGTCTGGCACTCTCACCCTCACTGTCTGGCACTCTCACCCTTACTGTCTGGCACTCTCCCCCTCACTGTCTGGCACTCTCACCCTCACTGTCTGGCACTCTCTCCCTCACCCTCACTGTCTGGCACTCTCCCTCTCACTGTCTGGCACTCTCACCCTCACTGTCTGGCACTCTCACCCTCACCCTCACTGTCTGGCACTCTCACCCTCACTGTCTGGCACTCTCCTCCTCACTGTCTGGCACTCTCACCCTCACTGTCTGGCACTCTCCCCCTCACCCTCACTGTCTGGCACTCTCACCCTCACTGTCTGGCACTCTCCCCCTCACCCTCACTGTCTGGCACTCTCCCCTTCACCCTCACTGTCTGGCACTCTCCCCCTCACCCTCACTGTCTGGCACTCTCCCCCTCACTGTCTGGCACTCTCACCCTCACTGTCTGGCACTCTCACCCTCACCCTCACTGTCTGGCACTCTCACCCTCACCCTCACTGTCTGGCACTCTCACCCTCACCCTCACTGTCTGGCACTCTCACCCTCACTGTCTGGCACTCTCACCCTCACTGTCTGGCACTCTCCTCACTGTCTGGCACTCTCCTCCACACTGTCTGGCACTCTCACCCTCACTGTCTGGCACTCTCCCCCTCACTCTCACTGTCTGGCACTCTCCCCCTCACTGTCTGGCACTCTCCCCCTCACTGTCTGGCACTCTCACCCTCACTGTCTGGCACCCTCACCCTCACTGTCTGGCACTCTCACCCTCACTGTCTGGCACTCTCACCCCTCACTGTTTGGCACTCTCACCCTCACTTTCTGGCACTCTCCCCCTCACCCTCACTGTCTGGCACTCTCCCCCTCACTCTCTGGCACTCTCCCCCTCACTGTCTGGCACTCTCACCCTCACTGTCTGGCACCCTCACCCTCACTGTCTGGCACTCTCACCCTCACTGTCTGGCACTCTCACCCTCACTGGCACTCTCACCCTCACCCTCACTGTCTGGCACTCTCCCCTCACCCTCACTGTCTGGCACTCTCACCCTCACCCTCACTGTCTGGCTCTCTCACCCTCACTGTCTGGCACTCTCCTCCTCACTGTCTGGCACTCTCCCCCTCACCCTCACTGTCTGGCACTCTCACCCTCACTGTCTGGCACTCTCACCCTCACTGTCTGGCACTCTCTCCCTCACTGTTTGGCACTCTCACCCTCACCCTCACTGTCTGGCACTCTCTTCCTCACTGTCTGGCACTCTCCTCCTCACCCTCACTGTCTGGCACTCTCCCCCTCACCCTCACTGTCCGGCACTCTCACCCTCACTGTCTGGCACTCTCCCCCTCACTGTCTGGCACTCTCCCCCTCACCCTCACTGTCTGGCACTCTCCCCCTCACTGTCTGGCACTCTCCCCCTCACTGTCTGGCACTCTCCCCCTCACCCTCACTGTCTGGCACTCTCCCCCTCACCCTCACTGTCTGGCACTCTCCTCCTCACTGTCTGGCACTCTCCCCCTCACCCTCACTGGCACTCTCCCCCTCACCCTCACTGTCTGGCACTCTCCCCCTCACCCTCACTGTCTGGCACTCTCCCCCTCACCCTCACTGTCTGGCACTCTCACCCTCACCCTCACTGTCTGGCACTCTCACCTCACCCTCACTGTCTGGCACTCTCACCCTCATCCTCACTGTCTGGCACTCTCACCCTCACTGTCTGGCACTCCCCCTCACTGTCTGGCACTCTCCCCCTCACTCTCACTGTCTGGCACTCTCACCCTCACTGTCTGGCACTCTCCCCCTCACCCTCACTGTCTGGCACTCTCACCCTCACTGTCTGGCACTCTCACCCTCACTGTCTGGCACTCTCACCCTCACCCTCACTGTCTGGCACTCTCCCCCTCACTGTCTGGCACCCTCACCCTCACTGTCTGACACTCTCACCCTCACTGTCTGGCACTCTCCCCCTCACTGTCTGGCACTCTCCCCCCCTCATCCTCACTGTCAGGCACTCTCCCCCTCACTGCCTGGCAATCTCCCCCTCACTGTATGGCACTCTCACCCTCACTGTCTGGCACTCTCACCCTCACTGTCACTGTCTGGCACTCTCCCCCTCACCCTCACTGTCCGGCACTCTCACCCTCACTGTCTGGCACTCTCCCCCTCACTGTCTGGCACTCTCACCCTCACTGTCTGGCACTCTCCCCCTCACTGTCTGGCACTCTCACTAGCCTTCCTGATGCCGCTTGTGACGTCACATTTGCGTCACAAGCCCCCCCCCCTCCCTTCCCGTGATGGAAGAGCCGTGGGTTTCCCCTTTCCCTCATCTCTCCCTCTTCCTCATATCTCCATCGCTCCTCCCCTTCTCTCTCTTCTCTCTCCTCGTCGTCCCATCACCCATTCCCCTGATTTATCTTTCCTACTCTTCCCCTCTATCTTCTTTCCCCTCCTTTCCCTTCCAGTACCTCCTCCTCCTCCTCCTCCCCTTCCACTTCATGAAAATCATTGCTGGAAGATTCACCAGAGCCGCCATGTTGCTCCTCCCTCCAACATATGTGTGCAACATATTCCTGTTTTTTGGAGGTGATTTTGAAACTACATATTCGTCCTAATATGTAGCTGTGGCGAGCCACTATGTCACTCTTTGTACTGTTTTTGTCTTTGGAATAATAATGCTAAGAAACTAACTTAAATGGTATATATGTATATACATATGTGTTATATTAGGCCTCTGATAGCTCGTACTAGGGCGAGGATGGTTAGGTTGGGGTTTATTGGTAACGTATATGTAACAACTTTTACGGTTTGGTCATATTCAGTACTATAGGAGTCGACTTTCTGTTGGTCCATCACGACATATTGGTACTCTAGGCCTTATGCTTTCTGTAAGTACTCTCATGTTGGGAGGCTGTGTGTGTGTGTGTGTGTGTGTGTGTGTGTGTGTGTGTGTGTGTGTGTGTGTGTGTGTGTGTGTGTGTGTACTCACCTAATTGTACTCACCTAATTGTGCTTGCGGGGGTTGAGCTCTGGCTCTTTGGTCCCGCCTCTCAACCGTCAATCAACTGGTGTACAGATTCCTGAGCCTATTGGGCTCTATCATATCTACATTTGAAACTGTGTATGGAGTCAGCCTCCACCACATCACTTCCTAATGCATTCCATTTACTAACTACTCTGACACTGAAAAAGTTCTTTCTAACGTCTCTGTGGCTCATTTGGGTACTCAGCTTCCACCTGTGTCCCCTTGTTCGCGTCCCACCAGTGTTGAATAGTTCATCCTTGTTTACCCGGTCGATTCCCCTGAGGATTTTGTAGGTTGTGATCATGTCCCCCCTTACTCTTCTGTCTTCCAGTGTCGTAAGGTGCATTTCCCGCAGCCTTTCCTCATAACTCATGCCTCTTAGTTCTGGGACTAGTCTAGTAGCATACCTTTGGACTTTTTCCAGCTTCGTCTTGTGCTTGACAAGGTACGGGCTCCATGCTGGGGCCGCATACTCCAGGATTGGTCTTACATATGTGGTGTACAAGATTCTGAATGATTCCTTACACAGGTTCCTGAACGCCGTTCTGATGTTAGCCAGCCTCGCATATGCCGCAGACGTTATTCTCTTTATGTGGGCTTCAGGAGACAGGTTTGGTGTGATATCAACTCCTAGATCTTTCTCTCTGTCTGCTTCATTAAGTACTTCATCTCCTATTCTGTATCCTGTGCCTGGCCTCCTGTTTCCACTGCCTAGTTTCACTACTTTGCATTTACTCGGGTTAAACTTCAACAGCCATTTGTTGGACCATTCACTCAGTCTATCCAGGTCATCTTGTAGCCTCCTACTATCATCCTCTGTTTCAATCCTCCTCATAATTTTTGCATCGTCGGCAAACATTGAGAGGAACGAATCTATACCCTCTGGGAGATCATTTACATATACCAGAAACAGTATAGGTCCAAGGACTGACCCCTGCGGGACTCCACTTGTGACGTCTCGCCCATCTGAGACCTCACCCCTCACACAGACTCGTTGTCTCCTGTTGCTTAGGTACTCCTCTATCCACCGGAGTACCTTCCCTCTCACTCCAGCCTGCATCTCCAACTTTCGCACTAGCCTCTTGTGTGTGTGTGTGTGTGTGTGTGTGTGTGTGTGTGTGTGTGTGTGTGTGTGTGTGTGTGTGTGTGTGTGTGTGTGTGTGTGTATGTGTGTAGCCATTTGTTGGACCATTCACTCAGTCTATCTAGGTCATCTTGTAGCCTCCTACTATCATCCTCTGTTTCAATCCTCCTCATATTTTTTGCGTCATCAGCGAACAATGAGAGAAACGAGTCTATACCCTCTGGGAGATCATTTACATATATCAGAAACAGTATAGGTTCAAAGACTGAACCCTGCGGGACTCCACTGGTGACGTCTCGCCAATCTGAGACTTCACCCCTCTCAGTGACTCACTGTCTTCTGTTGCTTAGGTACACTCTTATCCAGTGGAGTACCTTCCCTTTCACTCCTGCCTGTGTGTGTGTGTTGGTGTTGACTTTGCTGATTACGTTATAATTTGTTGTTAATTACACTATGAGGATGATTACACTATGTTGGTAATTACACTATGAGGATGATTACACTATGTTGGTAATTACACTATGAGGATGATTACACTATGTTGTTAATTACGCTATGAGGATGATTACACTATGTTGGT
Organism: Procambarus clarkii; assembly: GCF_040958095.1. Lineage (NCBI taxonomy): Eukaryota > Metazoa > Arthropoda > Malacostraca > Decapoda > Cambaridae > Procambarus > Procambarus clarkii. The sequence goes on from NC_091159.1 coordinate 23,262,681, forward strand.
AATTACACTATGAGGATGATTACACTATGTTGTTAATTACACTATGAGGATGATGATTACACTATGTTGGTAATTACACTATGAGGATGATTACACTATGTTGGTAATTACACTATGAGGATGATGATTACACTATGTTGGTAATTACACTATGAGGATGATGATTACACTATGTTGGTAACTACACTATGAGGATGATGATTACACTATGAGTGCGATGGGATATCACCAGCGTCCGCTCACGAGTGGACACGACTGTGTGTAGTGTATCTTACCATGGAACTCTGTGTAACCACTAGTAACTGCATCAAACGAGGCCGCTTTCGAATGTGTGTAATCTTTATCATCAATCAATCAATCGAATAGCAAAGCAGTACAATTTCAAGTCAACAATGTAGCACTCGACGTGTACAGTTCTATATTACCCAATTTATATGTATGTCTAGTTCCCTGTCTTAGGTCATGCCAAATATATTATCATCCACACAGTGTGAATAAACATGCCATTCACTCTTTTTTCCTTATTGAGGCTACTTAATAGCTCGGTCGATAGACCTTCCGCCTCACACACTTGGGGGTCCACTGTTCGAATCTCCTAGTGCCCAGGTGAATGAAATTGTCTCCTGTCTCCTTCTGGAGTCATATCTGTGCCTGTTTGTCTACCTATTTGTGTATTTCTGTCTGATTTTCATGCTTTAGAAATTGGATAAATTGGTTTTAACTCTCCCTATTTTTTTTTTACAGGTAAGGTGATGCTGTCTCTCCTGAGGCAGGTAGAAGATGAAGGTAGAATTGGTCTCTCCTGAGGCAGGTAGAAGATGGAGGTAGAATTAATCTCTCCTGAGGCAGGTAGAAGGTGAAGGTAGAATTAATCTCTCCTGAGGCAGGTAGAAGGTGAAGGTAGAATTGGTCTCTCCTGAGGGAGAGGGACGACTTGAGGTAGAGAGCTGCAGCAACGCCTTCTGTACAAATCCACAAGGGCAGTGACGAGGATTCGAACCTGCGTCTGGGAGCATCCCAGACACTGCCTTAATCGACTGAGCTACGGGTGGATTTGTTCATTTGATGCATGACGTTAGTGTGATCTCTGTGTGTAACGCCTTCTGTGTTGCACCAACTTGGGGCAAGGAAGTCGAAGTTCTGTTTACTGGTAGGCGATGGAAGGGCAACATGATGTGAGCTCTTTCAAGAGCCATAGTGCTCACGCACGCAAGCAAGAGCGTCATAGAGTCATAGAGGCACCAGGAAGAACGTCTTCGGTGTTAAAGCTGCCAATATATATGGAATAGGTTAGATGGAGAAGTCGCTGAAGGTAATTCGATTCAGGAAATCAGCCATTATACAGTCAAGAGAAGCAAAGACTGCATCTTCTTGGACTGCCAGAAAGCCTTTGACACATCCATACAGGAGACTTCTGCACAACCATGAGAGGCAAGCTAAGGTAACTCACAGCTCAGGATCAATACTAGGACCCCTCACAGCTCAGGATCAATACTAGGACCCCTCCCAGCTCAGGGATCAATACTAGGACCCCTCACAGCTCAGGGATCAATACTAGGACCCTCACAGCTCAGGATCAATACTAGGACCCCTCACAGCTCAGGATCAATACTAGAACCCCTCACAGCTCAGGGATCAATACTAGGACCCTCACAGCTCAGGATCAATACTAGGACCCCTCACAGCTCAGGATCAATACTAGAACCCCTCACAGCTCAGGAATCAATACTAGGACCCATACAGCTCATGGATCAATACTAGGACTCTCACAGCTCAGGATCAATATTAGGACCCCTCACAGCTCAGCATCAATACTAGGACCCTCACAGCTCAGGATCAATACTAGGACCCTCACAGCTCAGGATCAATACTAGGACCCACACAGCTCAGAATCAATACTAGGACCCCTCACAGCTCAGGAATCAATACCAGGACCCACACAGCTCATGGATCAATGCTAGGACCCTCACAGCTCAGGATCAATACTAGGACCCCTCACAGCTCAGCATCAATACTAGGACCCTCACAGCTCATGGATCAATACTAGGACCCTCACAGCTCAGGATCAATACTAGGACCCTCACAGCTCAGGATCAATACTAGGACCCTCACAGCTCAGGATCAATACTAGGACCCACACAGCTCAGAATCAATATTAGGACCCCTCACAGCTCAGGAATCAATACTAGGACCCACACAGCTCATGGATCAATGCTAGGACCCTCACAGCTCAGGATCAATACTAGGACCCCTCACAGCTCAGCATCAATACTAGGACCCTCACAGCTCATGGATCAATACTAGGACCCTCACAGCTCAGGATCAATACTAGGACCCACACAGCTCATGTTTCAATACTAGGACCCACACAGCTCAGGATCAATACTAGGACCCTCACAGCTCATGGATCAATACTAGGACCCTCACAGCTCAGCATCAATACTAGGACCCTCACAGCTCATGGATCAATACTTGGACCCTTCACAGCTCAGCATCAATACTAGGACCCCTCACAGCTCAGCATCAATACTAGGACCCTCACAGCTCATAGATCAATACTAGGACCCTCACAGCTCAGGATCAATACTAGGACCCACACAGCTCAGGATCAATACTAGGACCCTCACAGCTCAGGATCAATACTAGGACCCACACAGCTCAGGATCAATACTAGGACCCACACAGCTCAGGGATCAATACTAGGACCCACACAGCTCAGGGATCAATACTAGGACCCACACACCTCAGGGATCAATACTAGGACCCTCACAGCTCAGCATCAATACTAGGACCCACACAGCTCAGCATCAATACTAGGACCCACACAGCTCAGCATCAATACTAGGACCCACAAAGCTCATGGATCAATACTAGGACCCTCACAGCTCAGGATCAATACTAGGACCCTCACAGCTCAGGATCAATACTAGGACCCTCACAGCTCAGCATCAATACTAGGACCCACACAGCTCAGCATCAATACTAGGACCCACACAGCTCAGGGATCAATACTAGGACCCACACAGCTCAGGGATCAATACTAGGACCCTCACAGCTCAGGGGTCAATGCTAGGACCCACACAGCTCAGGATCAATACTTGGACCCTCACAGCTCAGGGATCAATACCAGGACCCACACAGCTCAGGATCAATACTAGGACCCTCACAGCTCAGGATTAATACTAGGACCCTCACAGCTCAGGGATCAATACTAGGACCCTCACAGCTCAGGATCAATACTAGGACCCTCACAGCTCAGGGGTCAATACTAGGACCCACACAGCTCAGGGATCAATACTAGGACCCACACAGCTCAGGGGTCAATACTAGGACCCACACAGCTCAGGGGTCAATACTAGGACCCACACAGCTCAGCATCAATACTAGGACCCTCACAGCTCAGGGGTCAATGCTAGGACCCACCCAGGTCAGGATCCAATACTAGGACCCACACAGCTCAGGGATCAATACTAGGACCCACACACCTCAGGGATCAATACTAGGACCCACACACCTCAGGGATCAATACTAGGACCCACACAGCTCAGGGATCAATACTAGGACCCACACAGCTCAGGGGTCAATACTAGGACCCACACAGCTCAGGGATCAATACTAGGACCCACACAGCTCAGGGGTCAATACTAGGACCCACACACCTCAGGGATCAATACTAGGACCCACACAGCTCAGGGATCAATACTAGGACCCACACACCTCAGGGATCAATAATAGGACCCACACAGCTCAGGGATCAATACTAGGACCCACACAGCTCAGGGGTCAATACTAGGACCCACACACCTCAGCATCAATACTAGGACCCACACACCTCAGCATCAATACTAGGACCCACACAGCTCAGGGATCAGTACTAGGACCCACACAGCTCAGGGATCAATACTAGGACCCCTCACAGCTCAGGGATCAATACTAGGACCCCTCACAGCTCAGGGATCAATACTAGGACCCCTCACAGCTCAGGGATCAATACTAGGACCCACACAGCTCAGGGATCAATACTAGGACCCACACAGCTCAGGGGTCAATACTAGGACCCACACACCTCAGCATCAATACTAGGACCCACACAGCTCAGGGATCAATACTAGGACCCACACAGCTCAGGGGTCAATACTAGGACCCCTCACAGCTCAGGGATCAATACTAGGACCCCTCACAGCTCAGGAATCTTAACATTCATCATCCATCCGTCATTATGACTTAGAAGCCGAAATCCCATCATAAAAAGTATTTAGTGTGAGTCAGTAGTGTTCTTAATAGGCCGGATTTGAGACACACTTAAAATACACACTTAAAAATATAGTAATTTCAGATCCCTCTGAAGGTAGACGCCCTCTGACTCTTAAAATGTATAACTACCTGGTTGAATTGGGGATAGAAATGATTGAAAGAAGGCGGATAACTATGATGGCAGAAGGAGGAAGACCTGGTCGGAGACCGGGCCGCGGGGTTATTGATCCCCGGAAGCTACACAAGGTAGACACAAGGCATGAGAGAGAGTTGCTGGTAGAGATAAAATCAGCCTGTCTGTCTCTATTGGTGATAGTTGATGCCCTTACTAGGTGCGTCTCCCCCGTCCCCTGTACTTAGATAGGGGGGGGGGGTCCATTCTAGGCTTATTTCCCGTTCCAATTATAGACAACTTTTTTTTCAAAGACTTTGACAACTTTTGACAGGCGTTCCTATATTCAGGCGCACTCTTAACCCACTCTGACACGACGACGAGGCACTCTAATAATGTGTAGCGCACTCTGGTACACGCTAGGCTGGTCTCGGCAGGATGAGTGTGAGTTTGGGAGTGAAGGAGGTGGGAAGGGTGTGAGGGGGGGGGGAGATGGGAGAGAAGGTGGGAGGGAAGGAAGGGTGAATGTAGAGGAACATACACGGCTCTGCCTTACATCGTCTCCGCTAGTTCAGATTAGTTTATTTTTTATTTTTTTTATTGTTTTTGGAGTGGTGAGAAATTGAGGAGGGGAGGAGGGATGGTGCAGGGAACGGGGGGGGGGGTGAAGGGAGGGACGGGGGTGAAGGGAGGGTGAAGGAAGCAGGGGGATGGAGTGGTGCTAACAGGAACGTCTTCGAAGACAGTGGTCGCGGATCTGGAGAAAGATAAGGGTCGGGACGGGAATTGGATCTTTCAGGAAGAGAGAGAGAGAGAGAGAGAGAGAGAGAGAGAGAGAGAGAGAGAGAGAGAGACAGAGACAGACAGACAGAGAGACAGAGTGCACTGCGCATGAGTGTGTGTGTAATTACGGTGTATCCACTTCCTAAAATGTACTGAAAGTCTGGAGCGTCATCTGATAAGCGGCCGGACCTTGCAAGCATCTCCCATTGGTTGATGTTGTCAATGTCGCAACACAGGTCTTGTACTTACCTCTCATTGTGTAAGTCCCTTCACCCTCGCCTCCCTCCGCCCCTCCATAAGTGTTACAGTGAGAAAGTTCTTCCTGACGTTTATATAACCCATTTTCTATGCATATCTAACCCACTTCCGTTTTCAAGTCCCATTTTTTGGCCTATTTGTTCTAGCACACCTGTATGCCTGGATGTTTCCTGGGATGGGTTCTGAGAGTTCTTCTCCCCAAGCCCGACCCGAGGCCAGGCTTGACTTGTGATAACTTGGTCCAACAGGCTGTTAATTGTTTGCGGCGGAATATGTAGGCCTCCAAACTGGTTTGTCGGAAACTTCTTGCAGGAACGTCTTGAGATATTTTCTTGGTGTCCATTTTTATTCCGGTAATATTTCTTATGGTTGCTGGGAGGACATTCACTGTGTCTCCTTCTGTCTTGAAGATGTATATATGGGGAAGGAACTATGAGGAGTTGTTGTTGTTGTTTTAGATTCAGCTACTTAGAACAAAAACTCCAAAGTAGCACGGGCTATGGCGAGCCCGTAGTGGACTTACCTGGCACAGGAGCGGGGCAAGTAGCACGGGCTATGGTGAGCCCGTAGTGGACTTACCTGGCACAGGAGCGGGGCAAGTAGCACGGGCTATGGTGAGCCCGTAGTGGACTTACCTGGCACAGGAGCGGGGCTATGATATGAGGAGAAAGTGCCAAGCCTATATAGCACTTGGAAGGGGGGTCAGGATAAGGAGTTGGGACGGGAGTTGGGAAGGAATGGTGCCCAACCACTTGGACGGTCGGGGACTGAACGCCGACTTGCAAGACGCGGGACCGTTACTCTACCGTCCAGTCGATTAGTTGATCTAGAGAGTCTAGTCGTGTGTGGGTTCAAAGCTCTCGTTCCGCATCTATCTAGCTATTTATCTATCTAGTTATCTCTTTCCCTCCCCTCGTCCTGCCCCTTTCCCCTCTCCCTTCCATCCTCGAACAGATAGACATTTTCATTATAAATTAAGTAAATGATGAATATGTGCGGGTAAACGGCGGGGGTAAGGCAAATCACTCTACGGACATCACGCGCTCGATTTCATCCAGTTTCCATTTCAGACATTATAAAATCTACCGGGAGTGTCTGGGATGCAGGTTATACTTCTTCTTAAAGCCTACTTTAAGAAGTATAAGCCTACTCCGACCAGCCTATGTCCGTCCCATACCCCAGACCATTTCCCCTACAAATATGGGTACAGCTAGTCTCAAGGCTACACCCTCCACCTTTTGATACTGACAGATATCCCATAAAACAGATATCTGTTTTATTAAACAGATATTCTCTCTAATAGTACAGATCTATATATTAGTTTATAAGGAAGGTTCCTATACCTGGGATTAACCTAGACATAATTTGTGTACTGTTCAGGGAATTTACCTCCACTTTATAGTATATGCTACAGTAAATTCTATGTTGCCTTCGACAATACTTTCAATCAATACTATTCAATACCTTCGTTTTAGTCCCTTTTACAGGCGTATTTCGGTACAAATCTTTTATTAGGAATTATTAGTAAGATATTAGTCATTCTAACTCGTCTCTTTGTTATTTTCTAAGCTTAAATCCCTTCATTTGTCAGCAATAACATCAATCCGCACAATGTTTGTATTTGAGGGGATTACAAAAGTTGAGGATTGTGAACTTGATTGCTTGAGGATTACATAGTTGAGTGTCACAGGTTGGTAAGGGATTACAAAGTGGAGTGTCACAGCTTGGCAGGGATTACAAAGTGGAGTGTCACAGCTTGGCAGGGATTACAAAGTGGAGTGTCACAGCCTGGGAGGGATTACAAAGTGGAGTGTCACAGCCTGGGAGGGATTACAAAGTGGAGTGTCACAGCCTGGCAGGAATTACAAAGTGGAGTGTCACAGCTTGGCAGGAATTACAAAGTGGAGTGTCACAGCCTGGGAGGGATTACAAAGTGGAGTGTCACAGCCTGGCAGGAATTACAAAGTGGAGTGTCACAGCCTGGGAGGGATTACAAAGTGGAGTGTCACAGCCTGGCAGGAATTACAAAGTGGAGTGTCACAGCCTGGCAGGAATTACAAAGTGGAGTGTCACAGCCTGGGAGGGATTACAAAGTGGAGTGTCACAGCCTGGCAGGAATTACAAAGTGGAGTGTCACAGCCTGGCAGGAATTACAAAGTGGAGTGTCACAGCCTGGCAGGAATTGAATGAATGCTAGAAAAAGTTATGAAACGGGATTAGGAAGTTAAATGCTGGAATACAGAATGTGATAAGAGCTTTGAGTGCTAGAGCTGGGAACGGGAGGACAAAGTCGAGTGTCAGAGTTCAGTATTTGAGTGCAAAGTGCCACAGTATAAACTTCTGGAGTGCAAGAAGCACATGGCTCAAGAAGCACTTGCTTGAGGAACTAATCTTTGTCCCTTTTCACAGGGACAAGTGAAGATAGCAGTAAAGGACAATAAGAAAGGGAGAGAGAGAGAGAGAGAGAGAGAGAGAGAGAGAGAGAGAGAGAGAGAGAGAGAGAGAGAGAGAGAGAGAGAGAGAGAGAGAGAGAAAACGATATTTAGAGGGAGTTTCAGATAATCAACGCTGGGACCTCTGCCCAAATGCCAAAGGAATATAGCTTTGCGCCTCCCCTACCCCCCCCCCGTCCCCCCTCTTCTGTGTGACCTTTGACCTTCAGGGAGGTGCGCACCTTGACCAGAGCCACCAGGGTGCCAGCGACTTGCAACGCCCCACCTCCATAAACTACCTGAATGGCACTCTGCAAATTGCAAGGGTTTTTAGTCATATATAACTCTCGTTAGACACTCAGCCAAACACCTGTTTAATACCTGGAGGTTCAGTACACCTGTTTACGATACCTGGAGGTTCAGTACACCTGTTTACGATACCTGGAGGTTCAGTACACCTGTTTACGATACCTGGAGGTTCAATACACCTTGTTACGATACCTGGAGGTTCAATACACCTGTTTACGATACCTGGAGGTTCAATACACCTGTTTACGATACCTGGAGGTTCAATACACCTTGTTACGATACCTGGAGGTTCAATACACCTTGTTACGATACCTGGAGGTTCAATACACCTTGTTACGATACCTGGAGGTTCAATACACCTTGTTACGATACCTGGAGGTTCAATACACCTTGTTACGATACCTGGAGGTTCAATACACCTTGTTACGATACCTGGAGGTTCAATACACCTTGTTACGATACCTGGAGGTTCAATACACCTTGTTACGATACCTGGAGGTTCAATACACCTTGTTACGATACCTGGAGGTTCAATACACCTTGTTACGATACCTGGAGGTTCAATACACCTTGTTACGATACCTGGAGGTTCAATACACCTTGTTACGATACCTGGAGGTTCAATACACCTTGTTACGATACCTGGAAGCTCAATACACTTGTCTATAACATTCGTAGGTTTTAATTACCTGTAGTTGTTAATGTAATCATTGTCATTCTCGCTACAACGATACATACATAGAATTGGAGGTAATTGCCCTTGAGTGTCGTCTTGTGCCAATTAGCGTTGCTAATTGCATATTGTTCCTGATCTTATCTTTACAGGTCCTGATAACGCGAGAGTTTATATAGTGCGATACAATCAGCTGTTGAAGAAGCATCGTTGACACCAGGTATGGTTGTTGGCTCTGAACAAGGGTTAGCAGTCACTCTGGACGTTACTTGATGTTTGGTACGAGTTAGGTGTCAGTTTGGTACCAGTTAGGTGTCAGTTTGGTACCAGTTAGGTGTCAGTTTGGTACCAGTTAGGTGTCAGTTTGGTACCAGTTAGGTGTCAGTTTGATACCAGTTAGGTGTCAGTTTGGTACCAGTTAGGTGTCAGTTTGGTACCAGTTAGGTGTCAGTTTGGTACCAGTTAGGTGTCAGTTTGGTATCAGTTAGGTGTCAGTTTGGTATCAGTTAGGTGTCAGTTTGGTACCAGTTAGGTGTCAGTTTGGTACCAGTTAGGTGTCAGTTTGATACCAGTTAGGTGTCAGTTTGGTACCAGTTAGGTGTCAGTTTGGTACCAGTTAGGTGTCAGTTTGGTACCAGTTAGGTGTCAGTTTGATACCAGTTAGGTGTCAGTTTGGTACCAGTTAGGTGTCAGTTTGATACCAGTTAGGTGTCAGTTTGGTACCAGTTAGGTGTCAGTTTGGTACCAGTTAGGTGTCAGTTTGATACCAGTTAGGTGTCAGTTTGGTACCAGTTAGGTGTCAGTTTGGTACCAGTTAGGTGTCAGTTTGGTACCAGTTAGGTGTCAGTTTGATACCAGTTAGGTGTCAGTTTGGTACCAGTTAGGTGTCAGTTTGGTACCAGTTAGGTGTCAGTTTGGTACCAGTTAGGTGTCAGTTTGGTACCAGTTAGGTGTCAGTTTGATACCAGTTAGGTGTCAGTTTGATACCAGTTAGGTAACTCATTGATGCCTAACTGGTACCCAAGTGAGATTTTTTGTAAACTTTAGCCTGAGTAAGTTACTTGGAAGTGTTATACCCCGTTTTCTTTGTCAGGTAAGATGCTATGGGGTTCCTCTGGCCTCTACTCCCAAGAAAGATAACATTTATACTCACAGGAATGTCTATGAATATATCACCGCGGGTGTCTAACTTTGTATTTTCAGAAACGGTAGTATAAACGTATATATTCTCATATATATATATATATATATATATATATATATATATATATATATATATATATATATATATATATATATATATATATAAAATATATATATATATATTATATATATATATATATATATATATATATATATATATATATATATATATATATATATATATAGTATATACGTTATCAGAAACGTTTAGTATAGTCTTATATTCCAGGGGGACAAGTTAGAAGTATAAGGATTTGTGGAGCCTGAAATCCTTGGGATATCTGAGCTTGAATTCCTTGAAACGTTTACACTTGTTCTCAATAGAACCTCTTAAGCTCTCTTCGTTGACACGACAAGATTTGAACAGGTGATGGCTCGCAATAACGTGGCTGGAACGACCGAAACATCGTCGTTTCGGACCGTACAGCCACGTCACCTGTAGCCATCTGCCTCAGGTAACGGTGACCTGACCTGATCTTGACAACTATTGTGTCGCACAGTCTGGTCCACGTTTGGTGCTGCCAGTAAACAAAGATTTGGCATCTGAACTTTTTACACTGGGGCTTTCAGGCCTTTGGGAGTCTGTAATTTTTCTCCTATTGGACTTGATGTTGTTGTTGTTATAGATTCAGCTACGTGGAACAAGTTCCAAGTAGCACGGGCTATGGTGAGCCGGTAACTTACCTGGCACAGGAGCGGTGTCCTGTATTATATTGGACTTGAGTGCTTGGAACAATATATAGTGTTGACAACAGAGATGGGGATACCTATAGGTCTAATTCAACTTCATCTTTGTTACACGCTAAATTAGTTACACTGTCTGTGTCATTATGATAGGTTATGTTTATGTGAGATGGTATCTACCCAGGAAAGATTCTAAACCCGTTATTCTGCGCAGCGATCAGGTCATTTATAATTACGAGTATAAGGTAGGTCACTCCACACACTAGAAAATGATGGGACGACGACGTTTCGGTCCGTCCTGGATCATTCTCAAGTCGATTTTGACATTCTCAAGTCATTCTCAATCGACTTGAGAATGGTCCAGGACGAACCGAAACGTCGTCGTCCAATCATTTTCTAGTGTTTGGATTGGTCAGCCACGTTACTGTGACTCCTCGCCTACATGATTAGGGTCTTGCGAGAGTGGATGAAAAGTCTACGGTTTGTGTTCGCCACATTTCAGTATCTCTGATGTTTGGGATTATTGACTTGTATTGCATTAATTCACCCATAAATTATCCTCTAATTTCCTTACCTCTTGCATATCTTAGAGTCTATATGTCTGTGACTTTGTTCCATACTTCTCACTACAGCTTGCTCCCTCCCATAGGTATACCATATCTTTCCCATATCACTCCAGGGTGATGTATACTCATAAATGTGTATACCTCACTTCTCGGTATACATGTACTGGAGGTATATTTTCATCCTGGACTTTGTTCAAGACATATATAATCTTGTTGGCTAGTCAGTAAGCTGTTATAGTGGACTTAATTGCCCTATAGAGGTTGATAACATCTCTCTCCCAAAACGTTATAGTATGTTATCATTATGCTATCACATTGTTGTCCACTGTATACCTTGTATATCCATAATATATATATATCTACTCCGCGTCACCATAGCCAGTACGTTATCCCATGATAACCTACTATATCCCTGTATATCCCAGCACCGTGCTTCTTATCCCATATCCCTTTATCCAGGAACTTCTCACTTGATTCCTTATCAATGAACACCATAACCCATTCTATCATACTCATTACCTATTCCCATATCCCATTACTGAACCCGATGCCCCTATTCCTAAACCCCATATCCCATCATTGAGTTCCATACCCCATCATTGAGCCCCCATACCCCATCATTGAGCCCCATTCCCCATCATTGAGTTCCATACCCCATCATTGAGCCCCCATACCCCATCATTGAGCCCCCATACCCCATCATTGAGCCCCATACCCCACCCCTGAGCCCCCATACCCCATCATTGAGCCCCATACCCCACCCCTGAGCCCCATATCCCACCCCTGAGCCCCATACCCCATCATTGAGCTCCATACCCCATCATTGAGCCCCATACCCCATCATTGAGCCCCATACCCCATCATTGAGCCCCATACCCCATCATTGAGCTCCAAACCCGATCCCTGAGCCCCATACCCCATCATTGAGCCCCATACCCCATCCCTGAGCCCCATACCCCATCCCTGAACCCCATACCGCATCCCTGAGCCCCATACCCCATCCCTGAGCCCCATACCCCATCATTGAGCCCCATACCCCATCCCTGAGCCCTATACCCCATCCCTGAACCCCATACCGCATCCCTGAGCCCCATACCCCATCCCTGAGCCCCATACCCCATCATTGAGCCCCATACCCCACCCCTGAGCCCCATACCCCATCATTGAGCTCCATACCCCATCATTGAGCCCCATACCCCATCATTGAGCCCCATACCCCATCATTGAGCCCCATATCCCATCATTGAGCCCCATACCCCATCATTGAGCCCCATACCCCATCATTGAGCCCCATACCCCATCATTGAGCCCCATACCCCACCCCTGAACCCCCATACCCCACCCCTGAGCCCCCATACCCCATCATTGAGCCCCATACCCCCATCCCTGAGCTCCATACCCCCATCCCTGAGCCCCATACCCCCATCAATGAACCCTATGCCCCATCATTGAGCCCCATACCCCCATCCCTGAGCCCCATACCCCCATCAATGAGCCCCATACCCCATCATTGAGCCCCATACCCCATCCCTGAGCCCCATACCCCCATCCCTGAGCCCCATACCCCCATCCCTGAGCCCCATACCCCCATCAATGAGCCCCATACCCCATCACGGAGCCCCATACCCCATCCCTGAGCCCCATACCCCCATCATTGAGCCCCATACCCCCATCCCTGAAGCCCATACCTCATCCTTGAGGGACCTGGAAACTTGGCACTTGTCTGCTGGCACTACTCGGCTCTCCTCATCTTCCTCTCACTATTCCCCTTCTCTTCTTCTGTCTTCTCATTTCCCTCATGTCGTCTTATGTTTGACTCTCTCCTCTTTCCTCTTAGCTTCTCTTCTTCTCCTCCTCTTCTCATTTTCCTCTCCTCTTCCTCCTCCTCACTGGATCGTGTTGTGTTTGAGTGAGATAAATGTGCCATCAAGTCCGGGACGAATTAACTTTGATGATTATGACGAGTTATTGACAAGAATTCAGAGGCAATTAGACTGATGTGATTGATTTGACAGTTTGGTGAAACCGGTTGACAAGGCTATGTAGGCAGGTAGCACTGCGGATGATTGTTATGAGAGCTGTGTTGATTTTGAGGGTAATGTGATTATCGTGAGCGGGAGATGGGGGAATATTTTATAAGTCATCCCTATTGCATCGGAAAGAAAACGTGCGATGCAACAAAAAACGAATACCTCGCTCCGACGAAGAGGATTCAATACAGCTTAGGTGATGGATGGAAGAGTTCGTATAGCGTAAACTGTGTTCACCTAGTTGTATTCATCTAGTTGTGCTTGCGGGGGTTGAGCTCTGGCTCTTTGGTCCAGCCTCTCAACGGTCAATCAACTGGTGTACAGATTCCTGAGCCTACTGGGCTCTATCATATCTACACTTGAAACTGTGTATGGAGTCAGCCTCCACCACATCACTGCCTAATGCATTCCATCTGTTAACTACTCTGACACTGAAAACGTTTTTTCTTACGTCCCTGTGGCTCATGTGGGTACTCAGTTTCCACCTGTGTCCCCTTGTTCGCGTACCACCCGTGTTAAACAGTTTATCCTTATCTACCCTGTCAATTCCTCTGAGAATTTTGTAGCTAGTGATCATGTCTCCTCTTACCCTTCTGTCTTCCAGTGTCGTGAGGTGCATTTCACACAGCCTTTCCTCGTAACTCATGCCTCTTGGTTCTGGGACTAGCCTGGTGGCATACCTCTGAACTTTTT
>NC_091159.1:23279177-23286677 GCF_040958095.1 Procambarus clarkii
GGCTATGTGGGTCTGCTCGGGGAGTGGAAGAACTCTCGATACCTTCTCCAGGTATATTCCAGGTAGGTGCCAACACAGAAGGCCATCTACTCGTCTGCCTCGTGATGTAACCCCCACAACAATACCCTAACTCACAGCTACCTATTTACTGCTAGGTGAACAGAGACATCAGGCGGAAGTAAACGTGCCCAACCGTCTCTCTTCTGCCGCGGGGATTAAACCCGGGTCCCTAAGTTGTAAGCCAAGAACGTAGACCACTCTGCTACTGGACCCATATCATCCACATCGTCCGTTTTCGTTCTAAAACGTTTTAAATAAATGGTAGAAAGAGGGGAGAATAAACGAGGGAATAAGAATAGAGGGGATAGGATAGGTATACATGATATTCATGTATATCTCCCCATAATCCCTCGAGATATGCCGCGAGGGATTAAGGATGTATACATAGTCTTGGTATATTCAAGTCCCCCTTATATATCTCAAGTAGCAGTTATATAATAGTCTTGATATACTGAACAATAAATATCAACATATAATGAGTCATTTTAATCCCCTAGGTATGCTCTAAGTATATCCCTGTGGTAATAGTCTTTGGTTATACCCTCTCTGGATTTGTATTATTAATGTTGTGTCGTTATATCATACAGCAATATACACGGGTTATATTTGTGAGGTTAAACATCTAGGTCATTGGAGAGGGAGGGAATTGTCAGGGTAAAGCGCCAGGCCATTATGACTATATAGCCCTTGGAAGGGATCAGGATAAGGATTTGGGATGGGACGAAGGAAAGGAATAGTGCCCAACCACTTGGACGGTCTCGGGGGATTGAACGCCGACCTGCAAGAAGCGAGACCGTCGCTCTACCGTCCACCTCCAAGTGGTTGGGCCAAGTCATTGCAGAGTCAACTTTTATTTCCCATGATGTCAAATTCATCACTGAATTCTTGGTTTCTGTCCATACCTGTCCAAGTTGCAGGTGTGTCGTCGTTACCACACCTGTATGTCCTCAGGTGTAAATATAATCTACCATCGCTTGTCTAACATAGTCATTACTGAGAGAAGGTGATTAATCACCCTCATGGTAGTTGGCATTTCTTTTTTGTTTTTGTTTGCATAAGTAAAGGAAAGGTTAGTGTGTTTGTTTCTTAGTCTGTTTGTCTGTCTCTCTTCACCTGTATTTTAATTACGTTAATCGCTCTCCTTCTCTTTTCACCCTTTTGTCATTTATCTGTTCCATCCCTTCCGTTCTTGTTCCTGGCTGTGTTCCTCTTTTGCGTCTTCGAAGCTCTTTCTCTCATTCTCCTCAGGGGTTTTTATCTTATTTTTGTTTTTCCTCTTCTTACTTTATCCTATATTAACTCTTCCCCCTTCCCTCACTTTCCTCTCTACATTCCCTCACTTTCCTCTCTACCTTCCCTCCATCCCTCTCCCTGTTTCTTCCTCTCCTGTATGTCTTCCTTCTTCCTCCTCCTCTCTCTCTCTCTCTCTCTCTCTCTCTCTCTCTCTCTCTCTCTCTCTCTCTCTCTCTCTCTCTCTCTCTCTCTCTCTCTCTCTCTCTCTCTCTCTCTCTCCCAATACAGAGTCCTGCTGACCTGGCTACTGTATCGACCATGTATTCTGGACTCTTGTATCCTACTCTAGTCCCCCCCCCAACAACCCATGATACCCCCCCTCCAACCCCCCACCCCCTTCCCTGCCCCCCCCCCCTTTTCCAAGATTCCCACCCCTTAATTCTTCTTTCTTCAATTTTTGTCCTATTCTCTCCCCCTCACATCTTCTCCTGTCTATTCTCTGTCTTTGGGGGGGGGGGTGGCCCTGGGAACAGCATCAGTGTAGCATAGATGGCGTGGGAGAGTAGCTTAATTGTGACTGGCTGGCATAGCCCAGGTTTGGTACAGCAGAGGCGTGGCACAGCCCAGGTGTGGCACAGCCCAGGAGTGGCACAGCCCAGGAGTGGCACAGCCCAGGAGTGGCACAGCCCAGGCGTGGCA
The DNA here is from genome assembly GCF_040958095.1 of Procambarus clarkii. Classification (NCBI taxonomy): domain Eukaryota; kingdom Metazoa; phylum Arthropoda; class Malacostraca; order Decapoda; family Cambaridae; genus Procambarus; species Procambarus clarkii. The sequence continues at coordinate 23,281,170 of NC_091159.1, forward strand.
CAGCCCAGGCGTGGCACAGCCCAGGCGTGGCACAGCCCAGGAGTGGCACAACCCAGGAGTGGCACAGCCCAGGCGTGGCACAGCCCAGGTGTGGCACAGCCCAGGTATGGCACAGGTCTCATGGGGTTTACTGTGGCACAGGCGTCTATGTAGGAGCATCACGCCCTGTGGCTCATTTATTTCCAAAGCGTTAAGTCTTAAATTGTCATTAGGTTTTAAGTAAGTTCATTGTGCAGATCCCTTACAGATCTCCAACGGTCCGTAGAGTGGGTCTTGGGCCTCTAACTGTGGGAGAGAGAGAGAGAGAGAGAGAGAGAGAGAGAGAGAGAGAGAGAGAGAGAGAGAGAGAGAGAGGGAGAGAGAGAGAGAGAGAGAGGAGAAGAGAGTTGAAAGAAGAAGAGAGACGGAAATGAAAGAGAACATCCAGTCAGTTATTCCACCTAAGCGACGGCTTGCCCTAATTGGATGGTTCTGTTATTATTTCGTGTTCAACGATGTTGCTAGGCTGGCAACACGCCTTCCTGGAGGCCTGTCTGTCTGTCTGTCTGTCTGTCTGTCTGTCTGTCTGTCTGTCTGTCTGTCTGTCTGTCTGTCTGTCTGTCTGTCTGTCTGTCTGTCTGGTCCTGGCCAGACTACAGTTGCCAACCGGGAATGGTGGCAATATATGACAACCCCATCCCCCTCCAAGGGGGTCTTGTGGGGGGGGTCAATGACCCCCTCATATCTGGCTGAGTGGGCTACACTCACGAGGCGAGATGTTGATAGATGCGTGAAGCGATAGATAGATGCGTGAAGCGATAGATAGATGCGTGGAGCGATAGATAGATGCGTGAAGCGATAGATAGATGCGTGGAGCGATAGATAGATGCGTGGAGCGATAGATAGATGCGTGAAGCGATAGACAGACATGTGTAGTTATATAGATGCAGGAGAGACGAGTAGAGGTACAAAAATATGGCTTCTCGAGTCCTCTATTTCCATCCATCCTCCTGTTTAGAGAGTACTTTTTCTAACTGTACACCATAGTACAAAGATTGACTTACTAAGCAATTATATAGTAGAATTTTATACTATTCACTTTATAGAGTCCCCAAAAAATTAATCTAAAAAAACAAACATAAATATTCCTAGGCCTATAGTACACATTTGTACTATATTAGGCCTTAGATAGCGTGCATTAGGCCTAGGAAGGTTAAATTAGCTTCTTAATTAGGAAGGTTAAATAATCAGAAACTGTCATGTGTTCTCCTGGTAGATCAGAGGCTGTCATGTGTTCTCCTGGTAGATCAGAGGCTGTCATGTGTTCTCCTGGTAGATCAGAGGCTGTCATGTGTTCTCCTGGTAGATCAGAGACTGTCATGTGTTCTCCTGGTAGATCAGAGACTGTCATGTGTTCTCCTGGTAGATCAGAGGCTGTCATGTGCTCTCCTGGTAGATCAGAGGCTGTCATGTGTTCTCCTGGTAGATCAGAGGCTGTCATGTGTTCTCCTGGTAGATCAGAGACTGTCATGTGTTCTCCTGGTAGATCAGAGGCTGTCATGTGCTCTCCTGGTAGATCAGAGACTGTCATGTGTTCTGGTAGATCAGAGACTGTCATGTGTTCTCCTGGTAGATCAGAGGCTGTCATGTGTTCTCCTGGTAGATCAGAGGCTGTCATGTGTTCTCCTGGTAGATCAGAGGCTGTCATGTGCTCTCCTGGTAGATCAGAGACTGTCATGTGCTCTCCTGGTAGATCAGAGGCTGTCATGTGTTCTCCTGGTAGATCAGAGACTGTCATGTGTTCTCCTGGTAGATCAGAGACTGTCATGTGTTCTCCTGGTAGATCAGAGGCTGTCATGTGTTCTCCTGGTAGATCAGAGGCTGTCATGTGCTCTCCTGGTAGATCAGAGGCTGTCATGTGTTCTCCTGGTAGATCAGAGGCTGTCATGTGCTCTCCTGGTAGATCAGAGGCTGTCATGTGTTCTCCTGGTAGATCAGAGGCTGTCATGTGCTCTCCTGGTAGATCAGAGGCTGTCATGTGTTCTCCTGGTAGATCAGAGGCTGTCATGTGCTCTCCTGGTAGATCAGAGGCTGTCATGTGTTCTCCTGGTAGATCAGAGGCTGTCATGTGCTCTCCTGGTAGATCAGAGGCTGTCATGTGCTCTCCTGGTAGATCAGAGGCTGCCCATCTAATTTATTTGTTAAACAAGATTTTGTTTCATTTCATTAAATGCTTAAATAAATTTTCTAAATAAAAAATAAATAAAGAGCACTCTGAGGCACCTCATAGTGCCTCAGAGTGCCTCATAATGCCTCACGACTCTACTCGACAATAAAATTGTTAATGATTCGCTACCTGGAACATAAAGTTCCAAGTAGCACCGGCTATGGTGAGCCCGTAGGACAATAGAAAATGAAATACCACAATACGTCGAGGGGACTCCTCCATGTCGATTTTTTTCCCCCTTCGCTTCAAGGGAGAGTCGACTGGATAGAGAAAATATGTTATTTAATGCTCCCTCTCACCCTCCCTTTCCCCCCTCCCTTTCCCCTCTCCCTTTCCCCTCGTTAATCGATGGGGGGAAGGGGGGAGGGTCTAAGTGAGGTCCTCGTTTATCGACGGTTAGTTCGTTACTACCTGGCACGTGTCGTTAGCTGGGTGTGGAGATGGGTCTTCGTCAGCATCTTCCAGGGTCATCTTGTCGGCCCCTGTCAACCACCTTCGAAAGCGCCTGTGGCAGCCTAATAGAGTGCGTGCGTATGTGCGTGCGTGTGTGCGTGCATGCGTGCGTTATAGGAGCCATTAGTGACGCATACTCTTATCCTCAACTCCCCGGGCTAGCGTAGGTTGCATTCGAAGTCGTTGCCTCTAGCTAACTACAGCCTAATTGGTTGACTGGTTGATTGATATAGCTCTCAGGATTGCCTGTGGGGTTATATAATGATATAGTTGTTGGGGTGGGGGGGGGGGTGTTGTTAAGCCTTTCTTCTCCTGTTGGTGCTCTCTTCTCTCTCTCCCTCTCTCTCTCCCTCTCTCTCTCCCTCTCTCTCCCTCTTCCTCTCCTCCTCCTCCCTCTCTCGCGTACTCCAGCACCCACAATCAATAGTTCTACTCTATAGCCACCAGCCTGCCTCCGTGTTGCTGGGATGGCGTGCGAGGGTGGGGCTGTGTGTGGGGCTCGCTCTCTCTCTCCTCTCTCTCTCTCTCTCTCTCTCTCTCTCTCTCTCTCTCTCTCTCTCTCTCTCTCTCTCTCTCTCTCTCTCTCTCTCTCTCTCTCTCTCTCTCTCTCTCTCATATTAGGGCGGGTGAGGACTTCACAATTATAGAAAAAAACTATAAAAACAATTCCGGGTGATCTGGTAAATGGCTGCTTGATTTCAACGCAAATAGGTGTAAGGTTACGAAAGCTAGAGATGTACCGAGACCCCATAGACAGTACGCATTGAGCGAGAGGCAGCTTATGAAATATGAAACGCAACAATATCCACGAATTTATATAATGTCAATCATATGTCCACATGTCAACGGAATGGCATCAGCGGCATATGCAATGCTGGCAAAGATCCAAATGCCTGTGTAACACCTTTCCGAGCTTCTTATTTGGCCCTGGCACACGATCTCCCATCTGGTAATATCCAAACCCCAGGAAGCATAGACACCAGCCCCCAAGGGAGCCGGTCGGCCGAGCGGACAGCACACTGGACTTGTGATCATGTGGTCCTGGGTTCGATCCCAGGCGCCGGCCAGAAACAATGGGCAGAGTTTCTTTCACCCTATGCCCCTGTTACTTAGCAGTAAAATAGGTACCTGGGTGTTAGTCAGCTGTCATGACCTGCTTCCTGGGGGTGGAAGCCTGGTCGAGGACCGGGCCGCGTGGACACTAAAAAAAGCCCCGAAATCATCTCAAGATAACCTCAAGATAACCCAAAACTGGTTCCGGAAACGAGGGGACTAACATAAAAATAGAATATGATAAGACCACAAGAATATTGGAAAAAATTGTCTCTGAGTCAAACAGAATGCACAATACAAAAAATAGAGGCAGACTCTATACAGATCTTGAAGGGTAGATATAAGCAGAGCCTTAAAAGAGCTCGTGAACCTGCTCACCCGAAGACTCAGAGAGGCGGGGCCCAAGATCGGAAGTCCAACCCCGGTAGAGGCTGCGTAGTTATAGGAGAACAACTAGGTCCACGAGACTACGACCTTGATAAGTGAGAGAACTGAGATGTGAGGGAAGTGAGATTTGAGGGAACTGAGATGTGAGGGAACTGAGATGTGAGAGGAACTGAACTGTGAGGAAACTGAGAAGTGAGAGAACTGAGATGTGAGAGAACTGAGATGTGAGAGAACTGAGATGTGAGAGAACTGAGATGTGAGAGAACTGAGAAGTGAGAGAACTGAGATGTGAGAGAACTGAGATGTGAGAGAACTGAGATGTGAGGGAAGAGAGATGTGAGAGGTAGGCTGAGGGGACCTGAGGGAACAGGGAGAGGGAAACACAAACAAGGGGAGAGACGTAGTAACCAAGTAGGCTGAGGGGACCTGAGAGAACAGGGAGAGGAAAACACAAACAAGGGGAGAGACGTAGTAACCAAGAGAAGAAAATCGATGTAACTGAGATTCAGAAGTAGCAACAATGACCGCGCGCGCGTGCGCATGCGCCCCCCCCCCCACACGCACACACGCGCGAGTTCGCACGCAAGAACGAAAATATTATGTTTCATTATGATCTCAACGTCGAGAAAGGAAGGGGAGATTCTTTGTCTCTTTGGCCATTACCCCCTCACGCCCCCTGGCAGGGTGAAGGGGAGGGAGGGGGACAGGGAGAGGGATGGGAAGAGGGGAAGGAAGGGGAGGGAAGGGGGACAGGGGAAAGGGGAGAGGGAAAGGGGTTCAAAGGGATAGATACTGGAGGGAGACGGTGCTGGGATATCAGTAGCTCACTTACCTTTCATTGAGAGGGGGGTAGGGAAGGGAAGGGGGGCTATAACCCCCCCCTTTCCCAGTCCACTTGGCCCCGCACACCCCGTCCCCAAACCCTGTCCACAGCCCCCCGTCTAACACCCACCAACCCAGGCTCCTGTACCCAGCGACCTGTCGTCCAAGCCACCGCCGCAGTTGTACAATTTCACCCCCCTACCCCAGCCCCCCATAACCCCCCCAACCCCCATTTTCTTCACGGCCTCTGCCTCCATCCCCCCTTCCTCCCCCCCCTCCCTCCCTCCCTCAACTAAACCGGACCCAACCACACTCCCACGTTCATCATGTCTCCCTATCTGCCCAACCGCTTCCGTTAATACACCTTAGCTCCACCTCCCTTCTCCCCCGCACCCCCCAGAATACTTTACAGAGAATTCGAGCCTCCGCCCATACCTCGCTCTCACTTCTGCCCACACCCACACCCACACCAAGAGTTAGAAATGATCTATTCCATCCGCCGAAACAGGAGTGAAACAGGTCTCTCCCGTGACCCCGCAAACATCGCGTTTAAAACAAATTTTCAAGTCCTCGGCGCAACATTTAAA
>NC_091159.1:23291677-23294177 GCF_040958095.1 Procambarus clarkii
GTATCAGGGGTGAAAGAAACTCTGTCCATTGTTTCTCGCCGGCGTCCGGGATAGAACCCGGGACCACAGGATCACGCGTCCAGTGCGCTGTCCGCTCGGCCGACCGGCTCCCTCCATTGACCCATTGCGTCAATGGGTATTCTTGCTGGTTCTTTGTGTGGTTTGGGTCCGATGCTCGCCTCCCCCAGGGTTGTCAAGCATTCTGATTGGTTGGTTAAGGTTAAGCCAACCAGGAGGTGGCACGGGCATGAATAACCCGTCAAGCATCTCGGTATCTCCCCCTCTTTTACCACTCCTCCCCCCCCCCAATATATAATATGGGAGTGGAGAGTGGCCCTCTACGGGCTCACCATAGCCCGTGCTACTTGGAACGTTTTGTTCTGAGTAGCTGAATCTAAAAGGTATCTAAAACCTAAATCTAATCTAAAACCCAAAATCTAAATCTAATCTAAAATCTAAATCTAAATCTAATCTAACATCTAACATCTAAAATCTAAATCTAATCTAAAATCTAAATCTAATCTAAAATCTAAATCTAATCTAAAATCTAAATCTAATCTAAAATCTAAATCTAATCTAAAATCTAAATCTAATCTAAAATCTAAATCTAATCTAAAATCTAAATCTAATCTAAAATCTAAATCTAATCTAAAATCTAAATCTAATCTAAAATCTAAAATCTAAAATCTAAAATCTAAATCTAATCTAAAATCTAAATCTAATCTAAAATCTAAAATCTAAAATCTAAATCTAATCTAAAATCTAAATCTAATCTAAAATCTAAAATCTAAAATCTAAAATCTAAATCTAATCTAAAATCTAAATCTAATCTAAAATCTAAAATCTAAATCTAATCTAAATCATAACGAGTGGCTCTTCCGGATCAATTACAACCTAAAGCCCGGCCCAACTACTGACGTTGCCCAGAATGCCAGCCACAACAACCACCTAACTCCTCCTGGGTACCTATTTTAACGCTAGGTGAACAGGGGCATCAGGCTAGGGGAAACATAGCATCAGCATCATATAGCATCAGGCTACATTTTAACCCGCATATATATTTTTTCTTCTGTCCTCCATGGACAGGGTGAGAGATCTATTAAACATATAGTTCAGGGGTTTATTGAACACTCAACCACAGAAGGTGATTGTAGTGCTTTTAAAATGCTAACCTAACCTAACCTAACCTAACCTAACCTAACCTAACCTAACCTACAGACATACACAGATTTACGTCTGTCCTACATAAACAGTGTTCAATGTGTCTTAACAGTGTCATTAATGTGTGTTTACAAAGGTGGAGTGCAATTCAGAGCAGCTTCCACATATCCTGTATACACACACACACACACACACACACACACACACACACACACACACACACACACACACACACACACACACACACACACCACACACACACACACACACACACACACATATATATATATATATATATATATATATATATATATATATATATATATATATATATATATATTAAACCGCGCTATTTACGGTGTTCCCCTTTAACTCTACCGGTAAACATGCTTCGTAGTGATATGATATCACAGCCACAGCATAACGAGAGAGATATGACAGCATAGTGAAGCCTCGTGCTACCTAACCTAGCACACAGAGTTATATCACCTCACATTGTACAAACACTGAACAAATTTGAGAGTATCTTCGGAAAATTATTTGATTTGCATCGATGGCGATAGCATCTAGACTCGATAATTTATGGGTAGATTCTATTCCCTCATCATTGAAGCGTTTGGTAGGATTAGGTGGTTATAGATAGGAGCTGCCTCGTATGGGCCAATAGACCTTCTGCAGTTACCTTTGTTCTTATGTTCTTATCTTTAACTAGAGGTGGACTTAACAGCCTGGCAACAGTGATTGAACCTGACCACTTGTTTCAAGACAGTGCTTGTCTATAAGGTCCACATTGATGATTGCAATAAATTACCGCCTCTCTCTCCTCCCGATAACAAGGCCACGATAACGATCCCGGAGCGATTAGCATGTCTTCTTGGAAATGAGATTTGATAAATTTGTTGTTGAGAAGATCTACTGATTTGACGTTCTTCCTTTTTATGGTGATTCATAGCGGGGTTTCCAGGTCCCTAGAGTGACAGTTTTTGGGGTATTCGAACCTGTAGCAGTTCTGCAACACGCTTTCTGGTCACACGTGCCAGCACCTCGCCATACCTGCTAGTACCTCGCCACACCTGCCAGTACCTCGCCACACCTGCCAGCACCTCGCCATACCTGCTAGTACCTCGCCACACCTGCCAGCACCTCGACACACCTACCAGCACCTCGACACACCTGCCAGCACCTCGCCATACCTGCTAGTACCTCGCCACACCAGCCAGTACCTCGCCACACCTGCCAGCACCTCGCCACACCTGCCAGGACCTCGCCACACCTGCTAGTACCTCGCCATACCTGCTAGTACCTCGCCACACCTGCCAGCACCTCGACACACCTACCA
>NC_091159.1:23299177-23326677 GCF_040958095.1 Procambarus clarkii
GAGGGTACAGTTTTTTTTTTGCTGTAAAGGGGGCTAGGTGCTGTCTTGATGCGGTGGAACAGGTGAAATGTGTGTGGTGGTTGTTGTTGTTAAAGACTCGCTACTCGGAACACAAAGTTCCAAGTAGCACGGGCTATGGTGAGCCCGTATGTGTGGTGCTCTGTACTCCATGAGTACGTCCAGAGGGGCTTATGTGGAGAGGATATGGGGGGAGATTGGTACCACACCCCAGGAGAGCATGTGTAGTGGGGTGTACCACACCCCAGGAGGGCATTTAAGGAGGTGTACCATACCATACCCATGATTGGTGGTAAAAAGTGTACCGTACACCATAAGGGAATGTGTTAGAGAGGATTGTAGTGCTCCTGAGCTGGCATTGGTGGGTGTGAGTTCATCACACTCAACTCTCTGTCTTCCATTGCTTAGGTACTCCCTGATCCACAGGAGCACCCTGTCTGTCACTTCTACCTCTCACCCTTATGGGGTACTGTGTGAAAGGCTCTCTGGCAAGCCAGAAACATGCAGTCTACCCATCCCTTTTACTTTTGTCTAATGCTTATCTTGATCAACCTTGCAGGATATGCAGGTTAGAGACACTGGTCTGTAGTTCAGTTCTTGTCTGTATCCCTAAGCACGGTGCCCCCAATAATCTGGTTATCTTCTCCGGTTATCTTGAGATGATTTCGGGGCTTTTTAGTGTCCCCGCGGTCCGGTCCTCGACCAGGCCTCCACCCCCAGGAAGCAGCCCGTGACAGCTGACTAACACCCAGGTACCTATTTTACTGCTAGGTAACAGGGGCATAGGGTGAAAGAAACTCTGCCCAATGTTTCTTGCCGGTGCCTGGGATCGAACCCAGGACCACAGGAACCCAAAGTCCAGCGTGCTATCCGCTCAGCCGACCGGCTTCTGGGCCCATAACCAAAGTATAAAAGAAAAACATTAGGATTTGTTAATGTAATTTATGACTTATCAGTCACCTTATCAGCTACAATGTCAGTTTGCAAATGACATGCATTCATTTCAATACTTTTTCAGTGCTCAATCGTTCCCTTCTACGTAATCTTAAGTCCCCGTCTTAATAATTTTCCGGGACTTCCTGTAGGTGGCCGCCCCGCCCCCCCTCCTCCCCCCCCCCTCAGCTGTACTGTGAGGGGGGGGGAGCTACACATGTGCATCTATAGCATATGTAGACGCAGATATGTAGTCCCACACACTCTGTTTACCATGCATGGCTGCAGGGTCACATGTGGGCATATATGACTGTTGCCAGACATGTATAGCGGGAATTCAACTTGATTTCGTACTCCAGATGTCTAATTAAACTTTAATCCTCGAGGTTTGTCTTAGCATGCGAAGGGTACGAATGTCTAGGTTGTAACTGGCGATGAACTTGACCGCTAAGTCATGAACTGGCGATGAACTTGACCGCTAAGTCATGAACTGGCGATGAACTTGACCGCTAAGTCATGAACTGGTGATGGACTTAATCGCCAAATCTCTGACGTGAGATGAACTCTGACTTTGAAGGTTGTTTAAAGTGATGATATCCATGTCATCCTGAATCACGGTTATCGTGAAACGAGCTCAGTATTTTCCGACTAGTCATTGTTGCGATACGTTCATCAGCTGGGCGTTCACATGGCACATGTTGCAAGGGCGCGTTGCATCCGGGTGAGGGGCGGGAGAGTGAGTCATTGCAGTCCCTCCCATGGTCCTATGACCCCTCCAGCCTTCCCATGGTCCTATGACCCCTCCAGCCTTCCCATGATCCTATGACCCCTCCAGCCTTCCCATGGTCCTATGACCCCTCCAGCCTTCCCATGGTCCTATGACCCCTCCAGCCTTCCCATGGTCCTATGACCCCTCCAGCCTTCCCATGGTCCTACGACCCCTCCAGCCTTTCCATGATTCAACAACACACACACACACACCTACATACAAACACACACGGCCACACATGTGGTATACCAACACACACACACACACACACGGCCACACATGTGGTATACCAACACACACACACACACACGCACCCACACATGTGGTATACCAACATCCGCACACATGTGGGCGCCCGAGGCAGTCACACTGTTGCAATAGACCTCCGTTAAGGTGTTGAAAAGATTCACTAGGTACTTGTGCGTGATGAGAGCCAATCAACGCACAGTGACAGCTGACTAACTCCCAGGTACCTATTTACTGCTAGGTAACAGGGGCATAGGGTGAAAGAAACTCTGTCCATTGTTTCTCGCCGGCGTATAATGCGTGTATTCATACATTTATATCAAAATATGAACAAGAGAAGTTCAGGGAGGTAAAAGACATTTGCATATGGATAAAAATGACATCTGAAAACCGTCTGCCAACGTAAGAATTGCTTTCTGGCGCCCCTCGATACTGTACCTTCCCCTCACTATCTCCTACTCACACTAATTCCCCTCTCCTCGACCTCCCTAAACCCCTCTCGACCCCCTCTCAACACCCCACCGCCCTCTTTTGCACACAACTTTTCTCTACTTTTCAACTCCTCACTGTCTCACAGCCCTCACTGTCTCACAGCCCTCACTGTCTCACAGCCCTCACTGTCTCACAGCCCTCACTGTCTCACAGCCCTCACTGTCTCAACCCGTCTCTTCATCTCAACTGTTCTCTGACACTCGGCCCAATCCGGCTCTATCCGGCCCAACACGGCACCTTTCTCTCTGCCAGACTTTCTGCCCCCTTTCTGTTTCATGGGCACCTCTCGCTCTCAACTTCTGTCGACCCCCCTTTCTTTCACTTTCTCTATGCCTCTAAGCTTTTCTTGCTTCTTTTCCCTTGTCTGTGTCTCAGCTCTTCTCCTCCTCTTAACAGCCGCTCTCAGCCTTTCAACTTCCATCTACCTCACAACCCATACTCACCACACAACCCATACTCACCACACAACCCATACTCACCTCACAACCCATACTCACCTCACAACCCATACTCACCTCACAACCCATACTCACCTCACAACCCATACTCACCACACAACCCATACTCACCACACAACCCATACTCACCTCACAACCCATACTCACCTCACAACCCATACTCACCACACAACCCATACTCACCTCACAACCCATACTCACCACACAACCCATACTCACCTCACAACCCATACTCACCTCACAACCCATACTCACCTCACAACCCATACTCACCTCACAACCCATACTCACCTCACAACCCATACTCACCTCACAACCCATACTCACCACACAACCCATACTCACCTCACAACCCATACTCACCTCACAACCCATACTCACCTCACAACCCATACTCACCTCACAACCCATACTCACCTCACAACCCATACTCACCTCACAACCCATACTCACCTCACAACCCATACTCACCTCACAACCCATACTCACCTCACAACCCATACTCACCTCACAACCCATACTCACCTCACAACCCATACTCACCTCACAACCCATACTCACCACACAACCCATACTCACCTCACAACCCATACTCACCTCACAACCCATACTCACCTCACAACCCATACTCACCTCACAACCCATACTCACCTCACAACCCATACTCACCTCACAACCCATACTCACCACACAACCCATACTCACCACACAACCCATACTCACCACACAACCCATACTCACCACACAACCCATACTCACCTCACAACCCATACTCACCTCACAACCCATACTCACCACACAACCCATACTCACCTCACAACCCATACTCACCTCACAACCCATACTCACCTCACAAACATCCTCACTACCTCTCACTGTCTCTCAACCACTATATTCCTCTTAAGCTCTGTCACACAGCCTGCCTCTCTCATCCTCTTTCCACCCTACACCTGCCCATCCTACACCTGCCCATCCTACACCTGCCCATCCTACACCTGCCCATCCTACACCTGCCCATCCTACACCTGCCCATCCTACACCCGCCCATCCTACACCTGCCCATCCTACACCTGCCCATCCTACACCCGCCCAGGATAAGCCTCTAGACCGGGTTTACAAATGCTGATGGAGTGTGAAACAAAACCAATGAAATTAATAAGTATTTGCGGTTGTGAGGCTGATGTAGTTGTAATAGCGGAAACTAAACTCACTAATGTGATCTTGAATGCAATTTTTTCCTGGGGGTTTCGTAAGGGGTTGTGTGAATGTTTCATGAATCCTGGCCCCTGCTCTTTGACGGTAAGGGGAAAGAGAGAACGAGGGGACTTGATTACATATTAAGTGCCCACACGACTAGGTATGTGTAGCGAATGTGTAACACACGCCAGAAAATGAAGAAACAACAACGTTTCGGTCCATCCTGGACCATTGTTACCTGATAATGGTCCAAGATGGTCCGGACCGTTCAAGGTTCAATACCACAGGGACTTATTGCATTGTTGAATAAGTACACAAACCCGTTGAAGGTTGAGAAGCAGGAACCTTGAACTGAACCTCACTGAGCTCGTAAGAAAAGCTTCACCACCGTTCACCACTACACAGGTTGCTGAGTGGCTCTGGTTGGAGGAGTCATCCAGTTATCTACTTGTGTGCTTGTCTCAGTTTGGCAACACCTTGTACACCTGTGTATGGAGAGTGAGAGTGAGAGAGAGAGAGAGAGAGAGAGAGAGAGAGAGAGAGAGAGAGAGAGAGAGAGAGAGAGAGAGAGAGAGAGAGGGAGAGAGAGAGAGAGAGAGAGAGAGAGAGAGAGAGAGAGAGAGAGAGAGAGAGAGAGAGAAAGGGAGAGAGAGAGAGAGAGAGAGAGAGAGAGAGAGAGAGAGAGAGAGAGAGAGAGAGAGAGAGAGAGAGAGAGAGAGAGAGAGAGAGAGAGATATGGAGGAATTCGTACGAAGAACAGGCGTGTGTGAAGCTAGAATGAATTAAACAAGAGATAAGGATAAATGTAGGAACGCAGATGATCTCATAAATGCACTTATGTAAATACGGCTTTAACGGGAATTAAGCAAGTGTAAACATTCCCTCAGAGTGTTTACATTTGCAGAGGGTCTCAGGTCCAGAGAGACAAAGGCACAGACAGAGAACGGAATGACATATTTTCACCCCTGTATGACATGAACTGTCAAGCTAATTGCCTTCACACCAATCACAGGATCTCCAGTACAACTCCCTCACCGACAGTACATGTTCGAACCATGTGATTGCCTTGGATATTGACGCCGGGAAACTACCGTGGCCTGAAACATGGTCTGGGGAAGATATACACATACATGCTTCAGCTTACCTCTTCAAATCGCTGGACGTGGCCAAAGCAGTTGGCCCGGATAAAGTCATGCCGGGACTGTTATGCAGTTGAGCGAATTGCCTAGTTACACCTTCCACTTGATTTTAACTGTGCCTACCTTCAGATATATATATATGTCCCTTCCTGTGCATGAGGGCTGACGCAGTTCTCTGTCATAACAGGAAGAGCTCCCCCAACGTCAAGAAATTGTCGTACTAAAGTGCCCTTATCCTAACCTACCAAAGGACCCAAAACAGAAAACGGGGGGCAGTATGTCAATTTCGCGAGCTGCTACCCGTTTCTAGTACGATCATTTTTCGCCATAGGTAGACTATACGTCAAAATACGACCGTTCAATCAGGTGGACGGGTTGAATGCAGACCTGTGTCATTCCTGTCAATTACAGACAAGCTTTGTGAGACAGTACTGTCAATACAAAAGACGGGATTCTTGGATTACCATCGTTGACAATCGTCGTTAATATCTCTGGTAAGGTCAGTCTGCTGCTGACCTCTCGTTGACCCATTAAGCGCCATCAGTCACAGATTGATTGCATACTCAGATGTGTTGTTGCACTGGACACTGCTGGCGCTGTTGCCCGAGTATGACAGCAGGGATGCCTGCCTCAGCCTCAAAACACCTCATATGGAACAACAGTGACGATCCTATTAGACTCTTCCTTTAGTTTAAAGACAGAGACGAATAATATTTTGAATTTGAACTAGGAGCAACGGAAATGTTTGATTTACAATTATTACAAATTATTAGAAGTTATTTTGAAAAAATATATGCTTGCGGACCATTCAAGCTTTACACACACACACACACACACACACACACACACACACACACACACACACACACAGAGGCGTTGAGAGGCGGTACCAAAGAGCCGAAGCTCAACCCCCGCAAGCACAACTAACTGAGTATACGCACAATAATAATAATAACAATAACAATTCAAACTGCAGTAACTAGACGTTGAAAACATAACCTGGTTCAAAGTAGTATTACCAACGGTTTTCGCACGTGGGGGAAGGATTTGAACCAGAGCGCGCGCGCGGGATACCGCATTTGTGACGACCAGAGAAAGAGGAAGAGAGCTTTTCGTCACCACGTTTGGACCAAAACAACAGACTGAGTACAGTCTGTGTACATGAGCCAGTCTGTGTGGTGCCCTTGGCTCTACTGACCCGCCATGCCCCTGTCAGCGAGGTCCTCCACCGTCTCTGACCTTGTTCATGCCGTTGGCTCTGTGTGCCCTTGAAGCTGTGGCAATGACCTTTGCTGCTGCTGAGTCTGTCTCAACATTCCTGTTATTGACCGCGTGTTCTGGCTACTGGTATATCCTTGCGTTTGTTGTCCGTTTAGGTCTTCCGGGTACGGCCGCCTGTAAGATTTGTTTTCCGCAAATTATCTTCACAGTGTTATCTTGTGTATGTGTGTTTGTTGTGCACCCCATACTCATCCTGGGAGTGGTGGTTTGTTGTGCACCCCATACTCATCCTGGGGGTGGTGGTTTGTTGTGCACCCCATACTCATCCTGGGAGTGGTGGTTTGTTGTGCACCCCATACTCATCCTGGGAGTGGTGGTTTGTTGTGCACCCCATACTCATCCTGGGAGTGGTGGTTTGTTGTGCACCCCATACTCATACTGTGAGTGGTGGTTTGTTGTGCACCCCATACTCATACTGTGAGTGGGGGTTTGTTGTGCACCCCATACTCATCCTGGGGGTGGTGGTTTGTTGTGCACCCCATACTCATCCTGGGGGTGGTGGTTTGTTGTGCACCCCATACTCATCCTGGGAGTGGTGGTTTGTTGTGCACCCCATACTCATCCCGGGGGTGGTGGTTTGTTGTGCACCCCATACTCATCCCGGGGGTGGTGGTTTGTTGTGCACCCCATACTCATACTGTGAGTGATGGTTTGTTGTGCACCCCATACTCATACTGTGAGTGGGGGTTTGTTGTGCACCCCATACTCATCCTGGGGGTGGTGGTTTGTTGTGCACCCCATACTCATCCTGGGGGTGGTGGTTTGTTGTGCACCCCATACTCATCCTGTGAGTGGTGGTTTGTTGTGCACCCCATACTCATCCTGGGAGTCGTGGTTTGTTGTGCACCCCATACTCATCCTGTGAGTGGTGGTTTGTTGTGCACCCCATACTCATCCTGGGGGTGGTGGTTTGTTGTGCACCCCATACTCATCCTGTGAGTGGTGGTTTGTTGTGCACCCCATACTCATCCTGTGAGTGGTGGTTTGTTGTGCACCCCATACTCATCCTGGGGGTGGTGGTTTGTTGTGCACCCCATACTCATCCTGGGGGTGGTGGTTTGTTGTGCACCCCATACTCATCCTGGGGGTGGTGGTTTGTTGTGCACCCCATACTCATCCTGGGGGTGGTGGTTTGTTGTGCACCCCATACTCATCCTGGGGGTGGTGGTTTGTTGTGCACCCCATACTCATCCTGGGGGTGGTGGTTTGTTGTGCACCCCATACTCATCCTGGGGGTGGTGGTTTGTTGTGCACCCCATACTCATCCTGGGGGTGGTGGTTTGTTGTGCACCCCATACTCATCCTGGGGGGGGGGGTTTGTTGTGCACCCCATACTCATCCTGGGGGTGGTGGTTTGTTGTGCACCCCATACTCATCCTGGGAGTGGTGGTTTGTTGTGCACCCCATACTCATCCTGTGAGTGGTGGTTTGTTGTGCACCCCATACTCATCCTGTGAGTGGTGGTTTGTTGTGCACCCCATACTCATCCTGGGAGTGGTGGTTTGTTGTGCACCCCATACTCATCCTGTGAGTGGTGGTTTGTTGTGCACCCCATACTCATCCTGGGGGTGGTGGTTTGTTGTGCACCCCATACTCATCCTGGGGGTGGTGGTTTGTTGTGCACCCCATACTCATCCTGGGAGTGGTGGTTTGTTGTGCACCCCATACTCATCCTGTGAGTGGTGGTTTGTTGTGCACCCCATACTCATCCTGGGAGTGGTGGTTTGTTGTGCACCCCATACTCATCCTGGGGGTGGTGGTTTGTTGTGCACCCCATACTCATCCTGTGAGTGGTGGTTTGTTGTGCACCCCATACTCATCCTGGGGGTGGTAGTTTATTGTGCACCCCATACTCATCCTGGGGGTGGTGGTTTGTTGTGCACCCCATACTCATCCTGGGGGTGGTGGTTTGTTGTGCACCCCATACTCATCCTGTGAGTGGTGGTTTGTTGTGCACCCCATACTCATCCTGGGAGTGGTGGTTTGTTGTGCACCCCATACTCATCCTGGGGGTGGTGGTTTGTTGTGCACCCCATACTCATCCTGGGGGTGGTGGTTTGTTGTGCACCCCATACTCATCCTGGGGGTGGTGGTTTGTTGTGCACCCCATACTCATCCTGGGAGTGGTGGTTTGTTGTGCACCCCATACTCATCCTGGGAGTGGTGGTTTGTTGTGCACCCCATACTCATCCTGGGGGTGGTGGTTTATTGTGCACCCCATACTCATCCTGTGTATGGCCTAGTTCTTGAGGCGAGCCAAACGGCCTAGTTCCCAAGGTTTCTTCAGAGCATTCAGACGATGCTCTTGACATCAACGGTCGCAACAGGAGCTGTGCTGCACAACGGTCTGTTCAACAGTTAATACCGAAGCCGTTGGGCAGGGTTCTTACGGGCCGTCAACACTACACAGTTTTTCACTAAGAAACTGCAAGATTATTCTTTCTGGTGTTTCTTCGTTGCTACAAAAGGAATCTTGGCAATAACTTATTTTTAATGCATTTGTAACCAAAAAATTAATGAATCCACACTAGCAAGATTGGGTGTGAAGATGGACTCATATCCCAGCTCCTTGTCCTCATATCCCAGCTCCTTGTCCTCATATCCCAGCTCCTTGTCCTCATATCCCAGCTCCTTGTCCTCATATCCCAGCTCCTTGTCCTCATATCCCAGCTCCTTGTCCTCATATCCCAGCTCCTTGTCCTCATATCCCAGCTCCTTGTCCTCATATCCCAGCTCCTTGTCCTCATATCCCAGCTATTTGTCCTCATACCTCAGCTCCTTGTCCTCATATCCCTTCCAAGTGCTGTAGTCAATCGTCGTCAGTGCTTTCCCCTCATAACTCCATTATAGAAGTACCAATTGCTTCTGATGGTATAGCTCTTGACAGTTTTCCTCTTGAAAGCAAGAGGATCCAATCCCTTGCATTAAGAGAGGTGGAGGACGTAGAGGGGGAATTAAAGTTAAACAAAGAACCGTGTTCAACTGCAGTTAGAGAATTCAGTGATGTACATTTGTACAGGGGAACACTCAAACGACTTTGATCCCTTATTGGAAGCCGTGCAGAGCACTCGATCTTCCACTGCACGTGGGGGTGGGGGGGAAGAATGGAATGGAATGGAACTATCAGGAGAAAGCGCCAAGAGGGGGGTAAAGAGGGTGTTGGATCCCTTTTTAATGCAGGGGATGGAGGGTTTGAATCCCTTATTTCATGAGATAAAGATTCTGTTCAGCCGTCGCTTCAGGAGACTGCGCTTCTCGATCCTCTATTTCACGGTGGTTGAAGTGTTGTAGGTTCTTTAGTTGTTTTTGCTTGTTGTGGAGGTCACCGGGTTCAACAGGGTGATTGGGGCGTGTGTGTGTTTGTTGGTGGTGTTTGTCTTCTAGTCTTCTCCTACGTCGTCCCTTGCTTATCTTAGGTCTTTCTGTTATCCTAAGTCTTCGTGTTATTATCCTAGGTCTTTCTCTTATTATCCTAGGTCTTTCTCTTATTATCCTAGGTCTTCCTGTTATTATCCTAGGTCTTCCTGTTATTATCCTAGGTCTTTCTCTTATTATCCTAGGTCTTCCTGTTATTATCCTAGGTCTTCCTGTTATTATCCTAGGTCTTCCTGTTATAATCCAAGGTCTTGCTGTGTAGACAGCATAAAGAAAGCAAGCCAAACAAGCACACAGCTCCAGGACTAACCATACACTGGCCGTGTTTGGGTCCGCCAGACATTATAACACCACACACACACAGCGCGCCTCCAGCCTTTAGTGTCTGCGTCAGGGGTGTTGTGGGGGTGTTGTGGGGGTGTTGTGGGGGTGTTGTGTGGTGGTGGGGGTGTTGTGGGGGTGTTGTGGGGGTGTAGTGTGGTGGTGTAGTGTGGTGGGGGGGGTGTTGTGGGGGTGTTGTGTGGTGGTGGGGGTGTTGTGGGGGTGTTGTGTGGTCGTGGGCGTGTTGTGGGGGTGTTGTGGGGGTGTTGTGTGGTGGTGGGGGTGTTGTGTGGTGGTGGGGGTGTTGTGGGGGTGTAGTGTGGTGGTGGGGGTGTTGTGGGGGTGTAGTGTGGTGGTGGGGGGTGTTGTGGGGGTGTTGTGTGGTGGTGGGGGTGTTGTGGGGGTGTTGTGGGGGTGTAGTGTGGGGGTGGGGGTGTTGTGGGGGTGTAGTGTGGGGGTGGGGGTGTTGTGGGGTGTAGTGTGGGGGTGGGGGTGTTGTGGGGGTGTAGTGTGGGGGTGTAGTGTGGTGGTGGGGGGTGTTGTGGGGGTGTTGTGTGGTGGTGGGGGTGTTGTGGGGGTGTAGTGTGGTGGTGGGGGTGTTGTGGGGGTGTTGTGTGGGGGTGGGGGTGCTGTGGGGGTGCTGTGGGGGTGTAGTGTGGGGGTGGGGGTGTTGTGGGGGTGTAGTGTGGGGGTGGGGGTGTAGTGTGGGGGTGTAGTGTGGTGGTGGGGGGTGTTGTGGGGGTGTAGTGTGGGGGTGTAGTGTGGTGGTGGGGGTGTTGTGGGGATGTTGTGTGGGGGTGGGGGTGTTGTGGGGGTGTAGTGTGGTGGTGGGGGTGTTGTGGGGGTGTAGTGTGGTGGTGGGGGTGTTGTGGGGGTGTAGTGTGGTGGTGGGGGTGTTGTGGGGGTGTAGTGTGGGGGTGTAGTGTGGTGGTGGGGGGTGTTGTGGGGGTGTAGTGTGGGGGTGTAGTGTGGTGGTGGGGGTGTTGTGGGGGTGTTGTGTGGTGGTGGGGGTGTTGTGGGGGTGTAGTGTGGTGGTGGGGGTGTTGTGGGGGGTGTAGTGTGGGGGTGTTGTGGGGGGTGTTGTGTGGTGGTGGGGGTGATGTGGGGGTGTAGTGTGGTGGTGGGGGGTGTTGTGGGGGTGTAGTGTGGGGGTGTAGTGTGGTGGTGGGGGTGTTGTGTGGTGGTGGGGGTGTTGTGGGGGTGTAGTGTGGTGGTGGGGGTGTTGTAGGGGTGTAGTGTGGTGGTGGGGGGGTGTTGTGGGGGTGTAGTGTGGGGGTGTAGTGTGGGGGTGTTGTGGGGGTGTTGTGGGGGTGTTGTGGGGGTGTAGTGTGGTGGTGGGGGTGTAGTGTGGTGGTGGGGATGTTGTGGGGGTGTAGTGTGGTGGTGGGGGTGTTGTGGGGGTGTAGTGTGGTGGTGGGGGTGTTGTGGGGGTGTAGTGTGGTGGTGGGGGTGTAGTGTGGTGGTGGGGGTGTAGTGTGGTGGTGGGGATGTTGTGGGGGTGTAGTGTGGTGGTGGGGGTGTTGTGGGGGTGTAGTGTGGTGGTGGGGGTGTTGTGGGGGTGTAGTGTGGTGGTGGGGGTGTAGTGTGGTAGTGGGGGTGTTGTGGGGGTGTAGTGTGGTGGTGGGGGTGTTGTGGGGGTGTAGTGTGGTGGTGGGGGTGTAGTGTGGTGGTGGGGGTGTTGTGGGGGTGTAGTGTGGTGGTGGGGGTGTAGTGTGGTGGTGGGAGTGTTGTGGGGGTGTAGTGTGGTGGTGGGGGTGTAGTGTGGTGGTGGGGGTGTTGTGGGGGTGTAGTGTGGTGGTGGGGGTGTAGTGTGGTGGTGGGAGTGTTGTGGGGGTGTAGTGTGGTGGTGGGGGTGTAGTGTGGTGGTGGGGGTGTTGTGGGGGTGTAGTGTGGTGGTGGGGGTGTAGTGTGGTGGTGGGGGTGTAGGCAGGTAGGGCTGCATGCCCCTTGGCAGGTAGGCAGGAACAATAAGAACCAAGGAACCAATACCAATTGAAGAAATTGATGAACACAGTCCCCCATCCATACACTCCCCTCTCCCATACCCCCATCCCACTCCCTACCCCCCTACCCAGCCTCCTCGCTCCCACCAGTACGCCCTCGTGCAGACTGGGATAACTGGGAGGTAACTGGACTGGGTAAGGGAGTACCTGAGGAACAGAAGCCAGAGACTCACAGTGAAGAGGCTCGGTCCTGAAACTGGAGGACTGTAACAAGCGGGGTCCCACAAGGCTCGGTCCTGGGACCGCGGCTGTTCCTAATTTATGTTAATGAGATACCCGAGGGAGTGAGCTCTTGCGCGTCAATGTTTGCAGATGATACGAATATAATGAGGAATGTAAAAACAGAGGAGGAGTGCAGTATGTTACAGGACCTTGAAAAACTCCTGGAATGGGCAAATAAATGGTTGCTGGAGTTCAATCACAACAACTGTAAGGTAATGAAAATGGAGAATGATGGGAGAAAAGAGACCAGAAAGTGTTTAGTAACTACAGGAATCAGAGAAAGAACGAGATGCTGAAGAGAATCTAAGTCAAGCACACACACACCCAGGGTAACATTAGCACATGCGACTCTGGCAAACATTAGAACTTCGTTTAGAAACCAAAATCGGGACTTTTTTCAAGGTAAGCTACGCAACCTATGTCAGACCAATACTGGGATATGCAGCTCTGGTCTGCAACCCATACCATGTGAAGCATAGAACTAAAATTGAAAAGTGCAGAGATTTGCGAAACGACCAGTCCCTGAGCTATGAGGATAACTTGAAGGAACTGGACTTCACAATCCTGGAGGACAGAAGCAACAGAGGGAGACATGATCACAGCATACACGATATTGAAGGGGAATTCAAAAGGTGGATAGAGATAGCCTCTTTAAACTGAGAGAAGGTAGAACAAGAGGACACTAATGGAAGCTCGAAACGCAAGACGAAGAAATGTTAGGCAGTACCCCATACCCTGTATGGGTATTGACCCCCCCCCCCCGCACCCTGCACGGGGGGTCAACAAGTGTAATGGACCAGGAGAAGTAAACAAATGTGGTGACCAGGTCAACACGTCAACAGCTGAAGGACTGGTCAACACTCCCCAGCCTTCCATACCTCAGACGACCTTGAAGCAGCTCTTGATAAGGCTATTATTATTGAGAAAATCCACTGGCAGTGATGAGGATTCGAACCTGTGTGCAGGGTGTTCCCAGACACACACTGTAGACCACTAGGCCACCACATTGATCTATTACGTTACTGTCATTTCTCTGTGTATTATTATTATTATTATTGTTATTATTATTATTATTATTATTATTAGGCTGTGGCTGCAGCTTGTCCTACAAAGAACGTCGTACTTCGTTCGTATGCGTTAAGGCCAAAAATTATCGTACTAGAAAATGAAAGCGGCTGACGTTAGTGACGTACTCTCCCGTTTTCTGTTTTGGGTCCTCTGGGAGGTTAGGAGAGACCACTTTAAATTGACCGTTTCCTTGACGTTGGGAAATCTTAGGAGGACGGGCTGGTGGATGAGTATTTATGACTCGTATGTTGGCCTTAGTAAGATTATGCCCAAAGTGTTTAACAACTTCTGTGCTGTTAAATCTCAAGTTTAAATTTTTTTTGTAACTAAACTGGTGTTAGGTAATGTTCCGGTGGTCTGGTGATGCTTTTTGGTCCTGACATTTATTCTCATCGTTTGGAACCTGTAAGTCTATTTCTGATGTGCATGGGTGCTCAAGCCTGGTGCAGTGTAGGTGCACTTCTGAATTTCTATTGCGTCCTTTCATTAAAATAAATGGTTCATTGTAGGTTGGTTCATTGTAGGTTGGTTCATTGTAGGTTGGTTCATTGTAGGTTGGTTCATTGTAGGTTGCATTCTTGCAACAAGCCGCGGATCCTGATGTTGCAGAGTCATGGTCATGGTAATTTGCTGCATTGATCTGTTATTATTTTCTTAATCTGTGTTAGACTCTGAGTTATGTAAATGTCGATATTCATCCTCTTAGTTGCAAGGTTTGCAGCTTTTACTCCAATGTCATTCCCTGGTGTTCCTACATGACTTGGCACCCCGGTTGATAAGTATCCGACAACCTCAACTGTTAAGTGTTTCCATCAATGCATTGACATTTGTGGTTGGATGCAATATGGATGCAGTTGCCATGCAATATTTTTGTTGCAAAGATACAGTGACAATCTGTACTCTTGAGTCTGTACTGAGCTAATTGTGCTTGTAGGGGTTGAGCTTCGGCTCTTTGGTCCCGCCTCTCAACTGTCAATCAACTGGTGTACAGGTTCCTGAGCCTACTGAGCTCTATCATATCTACATTTGAAACTGTGTATGGACTCAGCCTCCACCACATCACTGCCTAATGCATTCCATTTGTTAACTATGGCTCCGAAAAAAGTTCTTTCTAATATGTACGATAATATGTTATAGGTATTCAGGAAGAACATGTTCAAAAGCCCATTGAATGGCTAGCATCTGTGTAACAGTTAAACAGCCGTTTGAGTCTCCAGTTAAAATATCTTGCCTTGAACTACAGCTCCAGATTCCTGTCTCTACTGGTCTACTGACCCCGACTGTGAAGTATGTGAAGCTGTCAGATAGCAAGTTGGCTTGGGTGTTCATCTGTGCAATGATGCAGATGTGGACTAGTCCGATCTTTTTGTCCATGAACAGCCATCACCTTAAAGTCTGCACACCCCTGCTGCATATACCAGGGTATAACATGTGTGATACACAAGGTCCATGCGGGAGCTGCATATACCGGGACTCGTCTGACGTTTGTGGTATACGAGGTTCATGCTTGGGCTGGAGGCTTGTAGTGTTGGAGATCATCTTACTTAAGTATGATAAACAGGTGTAGTATGATGCTACACCTGTTTATATTTGTGTTTGTTGAGTGTTGTTTGTGTATATTAATGTCTGTCTGTTGTATCTGTTTACTTGCCTCTCTCTCTCTCTCTCTCTCTCTCTCTCTCTCTCTCTCTCTCTCTCTCTCTCTCTCTCTCTCTCTCTCTCTCTCTCTCTCTCTCTCTCTCTCTCTCTCTCCCTCTCTCTCTCATACTCTCTCTCTCTCTCCTCGTTAATTAACACCGGTAAACAATATATGTTCGCATTGCTGAACTGTTAAGAGAAAGTTATCAAGGTGTGTCCCTGTGAGCGTGTTAGCCTGGGCGCCCCTTGCTTGGTCATCCCTCTTGTGTGTAAAGTAGCTAGTCCCCGAGTACCGCACCAAGACGTGTTGTCTGGGTATCGTCTGGGTGGTGGTACTGCTCTCCCGTTGGTGGAGACAACGAGTGGATCCCCATTTTGATTGTCCGGTCTGAGGAGTGTAGTTTGTTATTTTTATTGATGATTCTGCATCAATAAAAACTTTCCACTTTGTCAATCGACCTAAGTATTTTATACGTGTCTATCATGTCTCCTCTCTCTCTCTCTCTCAGCCTCATCTCTCAACCATTAACCTCCAACGGTATGATGCTTGTGGTTCACATATATATTTACATATATATTCATGTACGCAGTTTGGCTCTTTCCTGACCCCCATAACCCTCCAGTCTCAAGCCTCTCCAGCTGACAGTTCCCAGTCTCACCCCCGGTGTCTCCCTGTCCCCGTCCCACCCTCGGTGTCTCCCTGTCCCCGTCCCACCCCCGGTGTCTCCCTGTCCCCGTCTCACCCCCGGTGTCTCCCTGTCCCCGTCCCACCCCTGGTGTCTCCCTGTCCCCGTCTCACCCCCGGTGTCTCCCTGTCCCCGTCCCACCCCTGGTGTCTCCCTGTCCCCGTCCCACCCCTGGTGTCTCCCTGTCCCCGTCCCACCCCCGGTGTCTCCCTGTCCCCGTCCCACCCCCGGTGTCTCCCTGTCCCCGTCTCACCCCCGGTGTCTCCCTGTCCCCGTCTCACCCCCGGTGTCTCCCTGTCCCCGTCTCACCCCCGGTGTCTCCCTGTCCCCGTCCCACCCCTGGTGTCTCCCTGTCCCCATCCCACCCCTGGTGTCTCCCTGTCCCCGTCCCACCCCTGGTGTCTAATGGGCGATCTCTTGGAATAAGCTATTAAGGGGTATTAAAAAGGAATGTGAAAGCTAGTTGTGTTCTCTTGGGAGCTGCACTTGGGGCTCCACCCCGCCTGACCTCTCACAAGATGGTATTGACCAGATGCTTATGTTGGTGTGTGTGTGTGTGTGTGTGTGTGTGTGTGTGTGTGTGTGTGTGTGTGTGTGTGTGGGTGTGTGTGTGTGTGTGTGTGTGTGTGTGTGGGTGGGTGGGTGTGTGTGTGTGTGTGTGTGTGTGTGTGTGTGTGTGTGTGTGTGTGTGTGTGTGGGTGTGTGTGTGTGGGTGGGTGGGTGTGTGTGTGTGGGTGTGGGTGAGTGTGTGTGTGTGTGTGTGTGTGTGTGTGTGTGTGTGTGGGTGTGTGTGTGTGTGTGTGTGTGTGTGTGTGTGTGTGGGTGTGTGTGTGTGTGTGTGTGTGTGTGTGTGTGTGTGTGTGTGTGTGTGTGTGTGTGTGTGTGTGTGTGTGTGCACTTGACTGAGTGGGGGGGGGGGACATTTACCACACACACACAACCACACTACATCCACTGTCTTGCACCAGATGCCATCCATCTCCCCCTCCCCCTCTATCACCACCACCAACACTCCATCACCACCACTTCCTCCCTCCATCACTACCACACCCACCTTTTCCCACCAC
Organism: Procambarus clarkii; assembly: GCF_040958095.1. Taxonomy (NCBI): domain Eukaryota; kingdom Metazoa; phylum Arthropoda; class Malacostraca; order Decapoda; family Cambaridae; genus Procambarus; species Procambarus clarkii. The sequence goes on from NC_091159.1 coordinate 23,316,091, forward strand.
CACCACCACTGACCTCATTAAAAAAAAAACAGACGAGAAAACTTAAATAAACCCAAAGTTCAATAAACACTTCAGAGAAGAGAACGAAAATGACCCAAACACATGGGAAAACTCACAGAGAACGAAGGCCAATGCACTAAAGAAAGGCCTAGAAGTAAATACCTCCAAGTCAGAAGAGAAGCCTAGAGGTAATTTGAAAACAACATTGCTGCTAAAACTAACGACCACCCTCAGCTGTTCTATAGCCATATAACGTGAAAAAGAGCAGTAAGATACTATGTGATTAGCTTGAGGAGACAATTGGGAATTCTCATGGAAAACGATAAGGAAGTATGCGAAGAACTCGACAGAATATTCCAGGAGGTTTTTATCAAAGCATCAGTGTGAAGACTAAGGCTATAAGGTGTAAAATTTCTAGAAGAACTTCTAGATGACTTTGTACTCACTGAAGAGGAGGTAAAATACCACCTTGTGAAAAAATAATAAATACTTGAAATTAATGAATCAAGTAAAGGTATTCCCCAGGTATTCTTCAGGTAAACTCCAGGTATTTTCCATGTATACTGTATACTCCATTTACTGTATACTCCATGACTGCTGAAGGAGGCGGTTGAAGAATATTACTCGATGGCAAATCTGCATCGAGTAATATCTTGAAAAAAAAAATTTGAATATATTGCTGAAGGAAAGTGATCGCCCAGAATTTTGAAAGAAGTCAAACTTAGTCCCAAAATTAAAAAAAAAATGGGGAAGGACAGGAGGCAGTAAATTATATTCCAGCGCCATTGACAAGTATTTCGTGCACAACGCTGGAGGGAATAATCAGGTTGAACACTCTGGATTATCCGGTGTGGATAAACGGTGAGGTAACATAGCTTCAGAAGGGTAAAGTCATGCATAACAAACCTGGTAGAGTTCTCTTACAAGGTTAACAAATAACAACAGGGAAATAAAGACTGGTTAAACTGTATCAGCATTTGATACTGTTGAACAAATCCACAAGGGCCGTGACGAGGGTTCGAACCTACGTCCGAGAGGATCCCAGTCTGAGCTACGACATGGTTAAAAGAAATGTTGCATCAAATTGTTCATTTGATGCATCAGACTATTGTGATTTGTGTGTGTCGATACTGTTCTTTGTGAAAGACTAGAGCACAATATGAACAAAACTGTGATAATTGGGAAGACAGTAAATTGGGTAAAGGAGTACCTGAAAGACAGAAAACAAAGCGTCACAGGCTCAGTCTTGGGATGATTGTTGTTGTCAATATAGACAAGTGACCTGCCACAGCAAGTTTTGTTTTTCTAGCACACACCAGGTTAATGAGCACTGTGAACCAGAGGAAGACTCCATATAGTTATAAGATCACGACAAGCTTCAGCAGTGGACAGACTGGCTGGTAGAATTCAATCCAGCCAAGTGCAAGGTAACGAAGCAAACCAGGAGATCTCTATACATAAAGGGAAGACAACTGGTTGAATCGAAAAGTGAGAGAGAGATATGTGAGTGGAAGTTGTGTACACTAACAACACACATGAACAGGATAACATCAGCAGCACATGAGAAGCTGACAAACAGGATAACATCAGCAGCACATGAGAAGCTGACAAACAATAAAACGTCATTTACGACCTTAAATAAAACCTCTTTCAACGCATTCTACACAACCTATATCAGACCAATATTGGAATATGCAGCACCGGCCATCCCCACCCCCACCACCTTCACCACCAGCCAATCAGGAGACACTAATATTAACTGTCTATTCTATTATTAAGTGTTTGGCTTGTGTGTACCCCAGGATGAACTGGGCCTCACGACGCGTGCGCCCACTCCAGGATGAACTAGACGCTCACTTGGCTTCGCCATTCGTTTAGAAATAGCTATTGATACCAAACAAATTTAGACCTTAAGGTCATGTTGACTTACACTCTTACGCTCTGATGGATTTAGATTTTGACGTTAGAATTATATATATATATATATACTCTGACGATAGAGAACTTTTGACATTTTGACGCTATTGAAGTTCAACCCAAATATGTATTAGGATTTGAATGGTTGTTATGGATATATTTTATGTTAGGTGAATTTGCATGGTGCAACAGTTCATCTGTACACTTTGATGTCAGGTATTCATTTTGATGTCAGGTATTCATTTTGATGTCAGGTATTCATTTTGAAGTCAGGTATTCATTTTGAAGTCAGGTATTTACTTTGACGTCATGTATTCATTTTGATGTCAAGTATTCATTTTTATGTCAAGTATTAATTTTGATGTCAGGTATTCATTTTGAAGTCAGGTATTCATTTTGAAGTCAGGTATTTACTTTGACGTCATGTATTCATTTTGATGTCAAGTATTCATTTTTATGTCAAGTATTAATTTTGATGTCAGGTATTCATTTTGAAGTCAGGTATTCATTTTGAAGTCAGGTATTTACTTTGACGTCATGTATTCATTTTGATGTCAAGTATTCATTTTTATGTCAGGTATTCATTTTGAAGTCAGGTATTCATTTTGAAGTCAGGTATTCATTTTGAAGTCAGGTATTCATTTTGACGTCAGTTTGAACTTTTGAAACCAGACACCTTGCCACTGTCGTCTGTCAGGTGTGTATACTAATGATGTATATTTCCATGTTTCTAGCGGCTTGAAGCTGTGTATATTTGTATTTTCATTGCAATATTCGTATACCTGGAGTATACCTGGGATATACAGGGAGTATACTGGCCTGCAGTATCTATGGAAAATACCTGGAGTATACCTGGGATATACAGGGAGTATACTGGCCTGCAGTATCTATGGAAAATACCTGTCGTATACCTGGAGTATACCTGGAGTATACCTGGAGTATACCTGGAGTATACCTGGAGTATACCTGAAGAATACCTAAAGAATACCTTTACTTGATTCATTGATTTCAAGTATTTGTTTATTATTTTTTTCATATCTCTAAAATGTTTTTTTTTTGCATCAAAATTGGTGTATGTGTGCTCACCTAGTTGTGCTTGCGGGGGTTGAGCTCTGGCTCTTTGGTCCCGCCTCTCAACTGTCAATCAACTGGTATACAGATTCCAGAGCCTACTGGGCTCTATCATATCTACATTTGAAATTGTGCATGGAGTCAGCCTCCACCACATCACTGCCTAATATATTTCACTTGTTAACTACTCTGACACTGAAAAAGTTCTTTCTAACGTCCCGGTGGCTCATTTGGGTACTCAGTTTCCACCTGTGTCCCCTTGTTCGCGTACCACCCGTGATTAATAGTTTGTCTTTGTCCACCCACTCTGTTACCTAGCAGTAAAATAGGTACCTGGGTGTTAGTCAGCTGTCACGGGCTGCTTCCTGGGGGTGGAGGCCTGGTCGAGGACCGGGCCGCGGGGACACTAAAAGCCCCGAAATCATCTCAAGATAACCCTGTCAATTTCTCTGAGAATTGTATAGGTGGTGATCATGTCTCCCCTAATTCTTGTATCTTGCCGTGTCGTGAGGTTCAGTTCCAATAGTCTTTCCTCGTAGCTCATGCCTCTCAGCTTGGGGACTAGCCTGGTGGCATACCTCTGATACTTTTTCTACCTTTTGTGTGTGTGTGTGTGTGTGTGTGTGTGTGTGTGTGTGTGTGTGTGTGTGTGTGTGTGTGTGTGTGTACGTGTGTGTGTGTGTGTGTGTGTACGTGTGTGTGTGTGTGTGTGTTTGACTAGATATAGACTCCACACTGGAGCCGCATGCTTGAGTTTGCTGTTCTGGCAAATCAGTTCTGAATGATTCCTTACACAAGTTTCTAAATGGGGTTCTTATGTTTGCCAGCCTCGCATATGCCGCTGATGATATCCTGTTGATGTGGGCTTCAGGGAAGCGGTCTTTCTCTCCTGATCCCTGAAGGATTTCATCTCCCAGTTTATGTGTGTGTACGTGTGTGTGTGTGTGTGTATGTGTGTGTGTGTGTGTATGTGTGTGTGTGTGTGTGTGTGTGTGTGTGTGTGTGTGTGTGTGTGTGTGTGTGTGTGTGTGTGTATGTGTGTGTGTGTGTGTGTGTGTGTGTGTATACTCACCTATTTGTGCTTGCGGGGGTTGAGCTTTGGCTCTTTGGTCCCTTTGGTGTGTGTGTGTGTGTGTGTGTGTGTGTGTGTGTGTGTGTGTGTGTGTGTGTGTGTGTGTGTGTGTGTGTTTGTATCAGTTACTGTTAAGAATATGCGATAAAACCCCAAGGGAAATATAGATTACATAGCAGCATATGAGCTTGTTAACTCCATCGGGTTGTGTTGCAGCAACACAGCTTGGCAAGCCCTCTTGCAACACTCAAAAGCCGAGGCAATACTACCATGCAAGCGTGATTCTCTGACTTGAGTTACATAGCAGAGAACACTCTAAAATCCATGACTCTCAACTCAAATTTCTCTCCGCTTTTGCAACACAAGATCAGAGACAACATCTTCAAAACTCACAGATCTTGCAAGCACTCTAGACCTCCAACACAAGATTCGGGACAACATCTTCAAGACTCACAGATCTTGCAAGCACTCTAGGCCTGGAACACAACGCAACACCTTAAAGGGTGTTGACAATGCCATGGTAACATATAGAGATCAAGGAAGCACCTTAGAGTTGCAAAGGGGGGGGGGGGAGGGGGGGGCACAGTTGCACGTTGTCAACACACGGGGACATTGACAACACCTGTGGAGGCTTGGCAATACTTTGTTGTGTTTGGACGCCGCGTGAAACACCCACTGCTTGTGTTCCACTATCATCACCCATCTGGCTTTTTTCACACACACAGACACGAGCGCGCGCGCGCACACACACACACACACACACACACACACACACACACACACACACACACACACACACACACACACACACACACACACCAAAGGGACCAAAGAGCCAAAGCTCAACCCCCGCAAGCACAAATAGGTGAGTATACACACACACACACACACACACACACACACACACACACACACACACACACACACACACACACACACACACACACAGAGGACCGTAGTCATTGCTATAAACAACCGATGGCTCGAAAGGCGGGTATCCAAGAGTCAGTGCTCGATCCTGCAGACACAAATAAGTGAGTACAAATAGATGAGCACACACACACGCGCGCGCGCGTCACTGGAAACAGGAGAACTGCCAGAAAGTTGGAGGACAGCCAATGTAGTGCCAATATACCTAAAAGGGAAACTGACAGAAGGTATTAAACTACAGACCTGTGTCCCATCTTGCACATCATGCAAGGTGATGGAAAACATCATACGAAAAAAGGCTATTAGAACACCTAAAGGGATGGAGGGAACTGTGAGGAGAAAGCCCCAATCCATCACGACTATATAACACTGGGAAGGGGTCAGGATAAGGATTGGGGATGGGACGGTGGGGAGGAATGGTGCCCAACCACTTGGACGGTCTCGGGGGATTGAACGCCGACCTGTATGAAGCGAGACCGTCGCTCTACCGTCCAGCTGATGGGGACACTTTATTTCACACAAACATAGTTTCAGTTATGGCATTTCCGCACCAAAGTGCTTATATAGTCATCATTCGGACCTTAAACCCATCGGAACCTTTTGTGCCAATATGTTAACCAACAGATAATATTTATTCCCCTCATTGCTTCTCATCTCTTATATTATTAGATTCATTTTCTACATTTTCCCAACAGATTAAGAAATATATAAAATATTCAGATATAACAATTTTGAATATATAATGTGCAAACTCCAAGACAATTTTCTTCTATTGGGGAATATGATTGGAATAAACTGTATATTAAGTTGATTGGAAGATTGTTTCGTGTTTATGATTAAGATATGAATACGAAAATATAATTAAAATTAATAGAGAAAAAAACGATTGTTTGGAAAGATAGAAAACGGTGTTGTTGAGAAAGAAAACAGTGTTGAGGAAGATAGAAAACGGTGTTGTTGAGAAGGAAAACAGCGTTGAGGAAGATAGAAAACGATGCTGTTCAAAAAGAAACAAGACCTTGTTGACAAAGAAAGAAAACTGTGTTGATAAAGACAATAAATGGTGTTATTGACAAAGAAAGAAAACGGCGTAGAGAAAGAAAGAAAACGTTGAACGACACTTTGCCAAAGGAGTGACTCATACATCCCCATGTTCCTTTCTAGCGAGTTGAAACAAAAACAAAAAATTGCTGTAACTCCTCTTCCCTTTCGTCCCTAAATGAGGACACAACTCATAAAATGATCTAGAATTAGAAAATGAGTGTATCACCATGAGGGCCAACGTCTCAAGCTGCGCCTGCGCCCTTGCCGCCATCGACGTCACCACTGCTTTTCCCGCGCCATGCCCTGCCTGAAGTGGAAAGGCGGGACTTCGGCCAGGGTCCCTGGCGGCGAGGACGGGCGCGACGACGATGGGCGCCAGGGCGTTGCTGAGGAGAGGGGAGGAGGCGGGGCCATGGGCGTCCTCTGTGGCCTCCTAGCCGCCCTGGCGGACAGGCTAGCATGCGGCAAACACAGGAAGAAAAGACAGGTTAGTGTCACTTTGCGTTTTCCAAGATGGCCGCCGAATGTTATTGTTTTTTCCCGCCCAAATGTTTGAATGCTCCCTCCCTTCCCACTGTTGACTTCCGCATCTGTTGGCTGCTACGTATGTTGAAGCCTCTCACGCAGGTGTTCTAGCAGCACACTTGTTCCAAACACCTGTGTGTGTGTTTCTTGTCTATAGTTTCCTGTTGACATTTTCTGTTCCTCTTATTCTTCCTCTTCCTCCTCCCGGCGGCTCCATTACCTGTACCAGCCTTAATTACTGTCCCTCCTCCGTCCTTGTAATTAAGATAATTGTGTTCTCACCTGTGTTTTACCTGTTCATAAATCAGTGTGGGTTTACCCCGGCTGGTGGCTGAACCCGCCTACTCTCTCTCCTCTTATATCATACACGCAGGTTGGTATATATGTCTGGAGCACACATATATACATATATGTGTGTATACACATATACATATATGTGTATATGAGGAGCACATATATACCAGTACATATAGGTGTAGGTGTACAGGTGTGTGTGTGTGTGTGTGTGTGTGTGTGTGTGTGTGTGTGTGTGTGTGTGTGTGTGTGTGTGTGTGTTCATGAACTACAATGATGATGATGTTAGATGATGATGTACTATGACTGTCATATTGACATGACAGTGGCCATGGATAAAATAAGGATGACGATAGTTATGGGTTGGTTCAATAGCTCTTTAACAGCCTTGTTAGCCCCCGTTTCCTGTCGTTCCCAGAACCTGTCAACTGAGCCAATAGTGAACGTATCCTGTCTGTATCTGGGATGACAGACAGACCAGTAGACACACATACTGACAGAATGGCCGTCGGAGAGAGACAGACAGCAGAATAGAAATCAACATGCAGACAGACAGACAGACAGAAAGACTCAGGTAAACAGACAGGAAGAGAGAGAGACAGACACAGATAACTAGAGACAGGCAAATAGAAACAGAAAGATACAGTAGCAGAGAGGAAGACAGAGACAGACAGACTGGATACCGTCATCTCGTCAGGCACACACACACACACCTGTCTCAATCCATCACCGTCCTGGACAGAAATGATTGACAGATGTTGCAACCGAATATAATACACAAGTGTATCTCTCTCTCTCTTTCTCTCTCTCTCTCTCTCTCTCTCTCTCTCTCTCTCTCTCTCTCTCTCTCTCTCTCTCTATCTATCTATCTATCTCTCTCTCTCTCTCTCTCTCTCTCTCTCTCTCTCTCTCTCTCTCTCTCTCTCTCTCTCTCTCTCTCTCTCTTTCTCTTTCTTTCTCTCTCTCTCTCTCTCTCTCTCTCTCTCTCTCTCTCTCTCTCTCTCTCTCTCTCTCTCTCTCTCTCTCTCTCTCTCTCTCTCTCTCTCTCTCTCTCTCTCTCTCTCTCTCTCTCTCTCTCTCTCTCTCTCTCTCTCTCTCTCTCTCTCTCTCTCTCTCTCTCTCTCTCTCTCAACACATGTTTTCCTTACCCCCCCCCTGTGCAACACTATCTCTCTTGTAACCCTCCCCCCCCACTTGCAACCTCTCCCTCTCACCCCCCTCCTTCCCCTTGGGGCTTGACCCCTTGCCCTCAGGGTACGGTGACTTGGCTAGTTTGCCGGCGCCACTGATGCCTTAACTGCTGTCAGTTCGATGCTCACTGCGTTGAGGGGCGGGACGTGGGAGTTGATCAGTTGACCTTCATCAGGGCTGTCAGCACTGCTACCCCCTACCACCAGTACCACCCCTACCACCCCTACCACCAGTACCTCTACCACCCCTACCACCAGTACCACCCCTACCACCAGTACCACCCCTACCACCCCTACCACCAGTACCTCTACCACCCTTACCACCAGAACCACCCCTACCACCAGTACCACCCCTACCACCAGTACCACCCCTACCACCAGTACCACCCCTACCACCAGTACCTCTACCACCCCTACCACCAGTACCACCCCTACCACCAGTACCACCCCTACCACCAGTACCTCTACCACCCCTACCACCAGTACCACCCCTACCACCAGTACCACCCCTACCACCCCTACCACCAGTACCTCTACCACCCCTACCACCAGTACCACCCCTACCACCAGTACCACCCCTACCACCAGTACCACCCCTACCACCAGTACCACCCCTACCACCAGTACCTCTACCACCCCTACCACCAGTACCACCCCTACCACCAGTACCACCCCTACCACCAGTACCACCCCTACCACCAGTACCACCCCTTCACCAGTACCACCCCTACCACCAGTACCTCTACCACCCCTACCACCAGTACCACCCCTACCACCAGTACCTCTACCACCCCTACCACCAGTACCACCCCTACCACCAGTACCTCTACCACCCCTACCACCAGTACCTCTACCACCCCTACCACCAGTACCTCTACCACCCCTACCACCAGTACCTCTACCACCCCTACCACCAGTACCACCCCTACCACCAGTACCTCTACCACCCCTACCACCAGTACCTCTACCACCCCTACCACCAGTACCTCTACCACCCCTACCACCAGTACCACCCCTACCACCAGTACCTCTACCACCCCTACCACCAGTACCTCTACCACCCCTACCACCAGTACCTCTATGACCCCTACCACCCCTACCACCAGTACCACCCCTACCACCAGTACCTCTATGACCCCTACCACCCCTACCACCAGTACCACCCCTACCACCAGTACCTCTACCACCCCTACCACCAGTACCACCCCTACCACCAGTACCTCTACCACCCCTACCACCAGTACCACCCCTACCACCAGTACCTCTACCACCCCGGTGGGAGCCGGTCGGCCGAGCGGACAGCACGCTGGACTTGTGATCCTGTGGTCCTGGGTTCGATCCCAGGCGCCGGCGAGAAACAATGGGCAGTTTCTTTCACCCTATGCCCCTGTTACCTAGCAGTAAAATAGGTACCTGGGTGTTAGTCAGCTGTCACGGGCTGCTTCCTGGGGGTGGAGGCCTGGTCGAGGACCGGGCCTCGGGGACACTAAAAAGCCCCGAAATCACCTCAAGATAACCTCAAGATAACCCCTACCACCAGTACCACCCCTACCACCAGTACCTCTACCACCCCTACCACCAGTACCACCCCTACCACCAGTACCACCCCTACCACCCCTACCACCAGTACCTCTACCACCCCTACCACCCCTACCACCAGTACCACCCCTACCACCCCTACCACCAGTACCTCTACCAGCCCTGCCACCAGTACCTCTACCACCCCTACCACCATTACCAGTACCACCCCTACCACCAGTACCACCCCTACCACCAGCACCTCTACCACCCCTACCACCATTACCATTACCACCCCTACCACCGTTCCTACCACAACTACCAGTCCTTCTGCAACCCGTTCTCGCAAATTTAATAAGTCAATATTGACTTATTAAATATGTGCATAGGTGACATACTTAACATAATAGATACCCTTAAAAAGATTCATAGAAAACACCGACCTTACCTAACCTTGTTAGTATCTTAAGATAAGCATCTTATTGCTTCGTAATTACAATTATTACCTAACCTATAATAGGTATAGGTTAAGTAATAATTGTAATTACGAAGCAATAAGATGCCTATCTTAAGATACTAACAAGGTTAGGTAAGGTCGGTGTTTTCTATGAATCTTTTTAAGGGTATCTATTATGTTAAGTATGTCACCTATGCACATATTTAATAAGTCAATATTGACTTTACGAATTTGCGAGAACGGGTTGCCTTCTACCACCACAACACATACACATGTGTGTGTGGGGAAACTTTCGGGATTTGCAGACCACGAAACTGGATTCCATTTCCGGTCGAGGCGGATACAAAGGGGGGCATATTTCACCCTGATGCCTCTGTTCACCCCTGGCAGTAACTATGCATCTGGGAGTTAGACAGCTTTGTGCTGTCTAACGTTGTTACGACTTGTTATATTGCTTGTTACAATGTTAGAAGGTGTTAGACCCCTGTGGGTTTGGACCTTTAACTACAGAACTATCTTGTTCCGATGGCTTGAATCTTATCTTGCTCCTCCAGTGGCTGTCTCAACTC
>NC_091159.1:23336677-23341677 GCF_040958095.1 Procambarus clarkii
CCCTCAGAATACCGTTCTAACGCAACTATGGCCCTCAGAGTACCGTTCTAACGCAGCTATGGCCCTCAGAGTACCGTTCTAACGCAACTATGGCCCTCAGAGTACCGTTCTAACGCAACTATGGCCCTCAGAGTATCGTCTGACGCAACTATGGCCCTCAGAGTACCGTTCTAACGCAACTATGGCCCTCAGAGTACCGTTCTAACGCAACTATGGCCCTCAGAGTACCGTCTGACGCAACTATGGCCCTCAGAGTACCGTCTGACAACTATGGCCCTCAGAGTACCGTCTGACAACTATGGCCCTCAGAGTACCGTCTGACAACTATGGCCCTCAGAGTACCGTCTGACAACTATGGCCCTCAGAGTACCGTTCTAACGCAACTATGGCCCTCAGAGTACCGTTCTAACGCAACTATGGCCCTCAGAGTACCGTTCTAACGCAACTATGGCCCTCAGAGTACCGTTCTAACGCAACTATGGCCCTCAGAGTACCGTTCTAACGCAACTATGGCCCTCAGAGTACCGTTCTAACGCAACTATGGCCCTCAGAGTACCGTTCTAACGCAACTATGGCCCTCAGAGTATCGTCTGACGCAACTATGGCCCTCAGAGTACCGTTCTAACGCAACTATGGCCCTCAGAGTACCATTCTAACGCAACTATGGCCCTCAGAGTACCGTTCTAACGCAACTATGGCCCTCAGAGTACCGTTCTAACGCAACTATGGCCTTCAGAGTACCGTTCTAACGCAACTATGGCCCTCAGAGTATCGTCTGACGCAACTATGGCCCTCAGAGTATCGTCTGACGCAACTATGGCCCTCAGAGTATCGTCTGACGCAACTATGGCCCTCAGAGTATCGTCTGACGCAACTATGGCCCTCAGAGTACCGTCTGACACAACTATGGCCCTCAGAGTACCGTTCTAACGCAACTATGGCCCTCAGAGTATCGTCTGACGCAACTATGGCCCTCAGAGTACCGTTCTAACGCAACTATGGCCCTCAGAGTACCGTTCTAACGCAACTATGGCCCTCAGAGTACCCTTCTAACGCAACTATGGCCCTCAGAGTATCGTCTGACGCAACTATGGCCCTCAGAGTACCGTTCTAACGCAACTATGGCCCTCAGAGTACCGTTCTAACGCAACTATGGCCCTCAGAGTACCGGTCTGACACAACTATGGCCCTCAGAGTACCGTCTGACACAACTATGGCCCTCAGAGTACCGTTCTAACGCAACTATGGCCCTCAGAGTACCGGTCTGACACAACTATGGCCCTCAGAGTACCGTCTGACACAACTATGGCCCTCAGAGTACCGTCTGACACAACTATGGCCCTCAGAGTACCGGTCTGACACAACTATGGCCCTCAGAGTACCGGTCTGACACAACTATGGCCCTCAGAGTACCGGTCTGACACAACTATGGCCCTCAGAGTATCGTCTGACGCAACTATGGCCCTCAGAGTACCGGTCAGACACAACTATGGCCCTCAGAGTATCGTCTGACGCAACTATGGCCCTCAGAGTACCGGTCTGACACAACTATGGCCCTCAGAGTACCGGTCTGACACAACTATGGCCCTCAGAGTACCGGTCAGACACAACTATGGCCCTCAGAGTATCGTCTGACGCAACTATGGCCCTCAGAGTATCGTCAGACACAACTATGGCCCTCAGAGTACCGTCTGACGCAACTATGGCCCTCAGAGTACCGTCTGACGCAACACTAACACTCACGGCCAGCAACATGACACATCCACTCCTTGATTCGGGTAAAAACTCCCCCACATGTCTGAGTGACAGCCACGCGGGCCACGTCAACCTGTCTGGCTTCTGATTGACGTGGCGTCGGGAGTACTGGAGATCAGGGGGGGGGGGGAGCGGCGAAGGGAGACGGGAGACGGAACGCGGGGACGGTAGAACGAAGGTGGGATAGAGAGAGATTGAGAGAGAGAGAGAGAGGATAGTGTCTCCATCTTCTCTCCGTCCAAATAACCAACGTCAGTAAATTTACTAAATTCAGAAACCCTTCATTTATTGAATTTAGCAGAATTTAGAATTTAGCCTTTGATGCTATGCTACGAGTGAGCCTCATTGGAAAGTTAGAAGCACGTGGAATTAGAAGGGGTTATCCTAAGTTAGAATTAGGATAGTTCATAGTCTCTGCTGCCTTTTTCATAGGCATTAATGCCTATGAAAAAGGCATTAATCCCGTTAACCTAAATGAGGTTAATAAATAAACTTGAGAGGCAGGCGGGAGTAAGCGGAAAGACCTAACAACATGGGCAAGGAATTACCTAACAGGCAGGAGCCAGAGAGTAACAGTCAGGGGCGAGAAGTCAGACTGGTACATGGTAACGAGTGGAGTACCTCAAGGATCGGTGCTGGGACCAGTTATCTTGAGGTTTTATCTTGAGATGATTTCGGGGCTTTTTAGTGTCCCCGCGGCCCGGTCCTCGACCAGGTCTCCACCCCCAGGAAGCAGCCCGTGACAGCTGACTAACACCCAGGTACCTATTGTACTGCTAGGTAACAGGGGCATAGGGTGAAAGAAACTCTGCCCATTGTTTCTCGCCGGCGCCTGGGATCGAACCCAGGACCACAGGATCACAAGTCCAGCGTGCTGTCCGCTTGGCCGACCGGCTCCCTTTCTTTCCTTTTCTTTCTAAAAGTTCTAACTCTAATATACGTAAATGACATGTTTACAGGAGTTGAGTCTTATGTTCGCGGATGACGCAAAATTAATTAGACGAGTTGTGACAGATGAGGATTGTAGGATCCTCCAAGAGGACCTGCAGAGATGGTCAGAGAAATGGCTACTGGTGTTCAACACGAGCAAATGTAAAGTGATGGAAAATGGAACAGGTGACAGGAGACCAAAGGGACAGTACACAATGTAGAGAATCTACCTCCCTGTGACGACTCAAGAAAGATACCTGGGAGTGGACTTAACACCAAACCTAACGCCTGAGGCACATATAGGACAACATCTGTCTCGTACTCTACGCTAGCTAAAGTTAGAACGTCATTCAGGAACGATAGTATGAGGCTACAAGATAACCTAGACAAACTAAAGGAATGGTTCAACAAATGGCTACTAAAGTTCAACCCCGACTAAATGTAAGGTGATGAAACTAGGCGGAAGAAATAGGAGGCCAGTCACTAAATACCGAATGGGAGATGAAATCCTTCGCGAAACGAACAGAAAGATCTAGGAGTTGATATCACGCAAAACCTGTCTCCTGAAACCCACATCAAAAGAATAACATCGGCGGCGTATGCGAGGCTGGCTGACATCAGAGCTGCCTTCAGAAACCTATGTAAGGAATCATTCAGAACCTTGTATACCACATATGTAAGACCAATCTTGGAGTATGAGGCCCCAGCATGGAGCCCGTACCTTGTCAAGCACAAGACGAAGCTTGAAAAAATTCAGAGGTATGCCACCAGGATAGTCCCAGAACTAAGAGGCATGAGTTACGAGGAAAGGCTAAGGGAACTGCAACTCACGGCGCTGACAGACAGAATAGCGTGGGGAGACATGATCACGACATACAAAATTCTCAGGGGAGAATTAACAGGGGGGTGGACAAGGATGGATTATTTAACACGAGTGGTACACGAACAAGGGGACACAGGTGGAAGCTGAGTAACCAAATGAGCCACAGAGACATTAGAAAGAACTTTTTCAGTGTCAGAGTAGTTAGTAAATGGAATGCACTAGGAAGTGATGTGGTGGAGGCTGACTCCATACACAGTTTCAAATGTAGATATGATAGAGCCCAGTAGGCTCAGGAACCTGTACACCAGTTGATTGACAGTTGAGAGGCGGGACCAAAGAGCCAGAGCTCAACCCCCTCAAGCACAACTAGGTGAGTACAGACGTCACCAACACCACCATCCAATACGTCTAATTTTTTACGGAATCTATCAAACCGTTAAAACTGGAACGTATTTGGAAAACTTAAAACATCGTAATATTGACGTTCCCTATGCATCGGCCTCAAGAGGTTAGGTGGGCTGTATTTTTACGCTGCTAGCTAGGCTAAACTGCTGTATTTTTACACTGCTAGCTAGGCTAAACTTGTATTTTTACACTTCTGGCTAGGCAAAACTTGTATTTTTACACTGCTGGCTAGGCAAAACTTGTATTTTTACACTTCTGGCTAGGCTAAACTTGTATTTTTACACTTCTGGCTAGGCTAAACTTGTATTTTTACACTGCTGGCTAGGCTAAACTTGTATTTTTACACTTCTGGCTAGGCAAAACTTGTATTTTTACACTTCTGGCTAGGCAAAACTTGTATTTTTACACTTCTGGCTAGGCTAAACTTGTATTTTTACACTTCTGGCTAGGCAAAACTTGTATTTTTACACTTCTGGCTAGGCTAAACTTGTATTTTTACACTGCTGGCTAGGCTAAACTTGTATTTTTACACTTCTGGCTAGGCAAAACTTGTATTTTTACACTTCTGGCTAGGCAAAACTTGTATTTTTACACTTCTGGCTAGGCAAAACTTGTATTTTTACACTTCTGGCTAGGCAAAACTTGTATTTTTACACTTCTGGCTAGGCAAAACTTGTATTTTTACACTTCTGGCTAGGCAAAACTTGTATTTTTACACTTCTGGCTAGGCAAAACTTGTATTTTTACACTTCTGGCTAGGCAAAACTTGTGTTTTTACACTTCTGGCTAGGCAAAACTTGTGTTTTTACACTTCTGGCTAGGCTAAACTTGTATTTTTACGCAGTAGTCAGGAGAGAACACAAGGCTGTTTACCTCGTTCTTGGGGTTCAAATGATCGAACCTAATCATATAAAAACAGGTCAGTAATTTAACGATATCTAATTAAAACTACTGAAAAAATATGATTATAGTTACTTTATCTGTTTCTGTATCAATTTTATCTGGGACAGTGTCTCTTTGTTTCGCTCAGCCGCGCTTTGTTTCGGTCGGTCTTCATTTGTCTTGATCTGTCTCAATGCACTCTTTC
>NC_091159.1:23346677-23404177 GCF_040958095.1 Procambarus clarkii
ACAATTGAGAGAGAGAAAGTATGTCAAAAGGAAATAAATAGAAGTTTTAACCGTAAACGAAGAAATGTGAGGAAAGAAGAGGTTATGAAAGCCACCTCCTTCATAAATTATTCAGCACAGCTAAATTACAACACAACAGGTACAGCAAAGCTAGTAGACGAGGCATAACGAGCTAGACTTTAGCTCGTGGTTCCCCTTGTAATTACTGTTAGGTAAGTACTATTCACTCACAAGTCAAGCCTGGCCTCAGGCCGGGATTGGGGAGTAGAAGAACTCTCAGAACTCCATACAGGTACCATCTGGGTACTACTAAGAACCTTCCCCTGATAGGGACATTGTGGATGCTGCTCTCTCTCTCTCCCTCTCCCTCTCCCTCTCCCTCTCCCTCTCCCTCTCCCTCTCTCTCTCTCTCTCTCTCTCTCTCTCTCTCTCTCTCTCTCTCTCTCTCTCTCTCTCTCTCTCTCTCTCTCTCTCTCTCTCCCTCTCCCTCTCCCTCTCTCTCTCCCTCTCCCTCTCCCTCTCCCTCTCTCTCTCTCTCTCTCTCTCTCTCTCTCTCTCTCTCTCTCTCTCTCTCTCTCTCTCTCTCTCTCTCTCTCTCTCCCTCTCCCTCTCTCTCTCCCTCTCCCTCTCCCTCTCTCTCTCCCTCTCCCTCTCCCTCTCTCTCTCCCTCTCCCTCTCCCTCTCCCTCTCTCTCTCTCTCTCTCTCTCTCTCTCTCTCTCTCTCTCTCTCTCTCTCTCTCTCTCTCTCTCTCCCTCTCCCTCTCCCTCTCCCTCCCTCCCTCCCTCCCCCCTCCCCCCTCCCCCCCTCCCCCCCCCCGGAAACACTCACACTAACAGATCAACACACTTTTTTTTGTTTTACAACCGATGTTGATTGCCAGTTGATGCTAAATTATTATTGGAGCCAAGGGAGAGTAGGGGAGCGAGCGAGGGGTGGAGAGGGGGGGTGTTTAAACAGGGGGGTGAGAGGTGAGGGGTGCCAGGGAGGAGCTCAAGGGTAGGAGGGAGGGAGTGAGAGAAGGGAGAGAGGGTAGTCTTGAGATGGAGGGAATCTAAAATTCCTATAAATGGCAGAAACACAATTATAAACTAAGAAGATCCCGTAGCATAGAGCACGAATATAGAGCTACACCTGTATGATTAGTTCAAGAGCACTGAGCTACACCTGTATGATTAGTTCAAGAGCACTGAGCTACATCTATATGATTAGTTCAAGAGCACTGAGCTACATCTATATGATTAGTTCAAGAGCACTGAGCTACATCTATATGATTAGTTCAAGAGCACTGAGCTACATCTATATGATTAGTTCAAGAGCACTGAGCTACACCTGTATGATTAGTTCAAGAGCACAGAGCTACATCTATATGATTAGTTCAAGAGCACTGAGCTACATCTATATGATTAGTTCAAGAGCACTGAGCTACATCTATATGATTAGTTCAAGAGCACTGAGCTACATCTATATGATTAGTTCAAGAGCACAGAGCTACATCTATATGATTAGTTCAAGAGCACTGAGCTACATCTATATGATTAGTTCAAGAGCACTGAGCTACATCTATATGATTAGTTCAAGAGCACTGAGCTACATCTATATGATTAGTTCAAGAGCACTGAGCTACATCTATATGATTAGTTCAAGAGCACTGAGCTACACCTGTATGATTAGTTCAAGAGCACTGAGCTACACCTATATGATTAGTTCAAGAGCACTGAGCTACATCTATATGATTAGTTCAAGAGCACTGAGCTACACCTGTATGATTAGTTCAAGAGCACTGAGCTACATCTATATGATTAGTTCAAGAGCACTGAGCTACATCTATATGATTAGTTCAAGAACACAGAGCTACACCTATATGATTAGTTCAAGAGCACTGAGCTACACCTGTATGATTAGTTCAAGAGCACTGAGCTACATCTATATGATTAGTTCAAGAGCACAGAGCTACATCTATATGATTAGTTCAAGAGCACTGAGCTACACCTGTATGATTAGTTCAAGAGCACTGAGCTACATCTATATGATTAGTTCAAGAGCACTGAGCTACATCTATATGATTAGTTCAAGAACACAGAGCAACACCTATATGATTAGTTCAAGAGCACTGAGCTACACCTATATGATTAGTTCAAGAGCACTGAGCTACATCTATATGATTAGTTCAAGAGCACTGAGCTACATCTATATGATTAGTTCAAGAGCACAGAGCTACATCTATATGATTAGTTCAAGAGCACTGAGCTACACCTGTATGATTAGTTCAAGAGCACTGAGCTACATCTATATGATTAGTTCAAGAGCACAGAGCTACATCTATATGATTAGTTCAAGAGCACTGAGCTACACCTGTATGATTAGTTCAAGAGCACTGAGCTACATCTATATGATTAGTTCAAGAGCACTGAGCTACATCTATATGATTAGTTCAAGAGCACAGAGCTACATCTATATGATTAGTTCAAGAGCACTGAGCTACACCTGTATGATTAGTTCAAGAGCACAGAGCTACACCTATATGATTAGTTCAAGAGCACTGAGCTACATCTATATGATTAGTTCAAGAGCACAGAGCTACATCTATATGATTAGTTCAAGAGCACTGAGCTACACCTGTATGATTAGTTCAAGAGCACTGAGCTACATCTATATGATTAGTTCAAGAACACAGAGCTACATCTATATGATTAGTTCAAGAGCACAGAGCTACATCTATATGATTAGTTCAAGAGCACAGAGCTACACCTATATGATTAGTTCAAGAGCACAGAGCTACACCTATATGATTAGTTCAAGAGCACAGAGCTACATCTATATGATTAGTTCAAGAGCACAGAGCTACATCTATATGATTAGTTCAAGAGCACTGAGCTACACCTATATGATTACCCCACAACTTCTCCAATACCTCTCCAGTACCTCAGGATGCATGAAAGAGTTCAAACATGCCTACGAGCAGTGTTTTTATAAGGGATAAAGCTGATCAACCAAACACCGCCCATTGTATGACCAAACAATTCGAGGTCTTCACATACAACCACATACATACAAACATTCAACATACAACATGCATACATGCACCCCTGAACATACAACCACTGAAGATCAGACTACAACAGCAAGCAACGAGGGTATGCAACATGATGGAATTGTTAGAAGATCCGACGTTTGATTGCAAAGATGAGCCGTCCATTCACCTGGGGGCCCAAGACCCACTCCCACACTTGGTGGCCCACGACCCACTCCCACACCTGGTGGCCCAAGACCCACTCCCACACCTGGTGGCCCAAGACCCACTACCACACCTGGTGGCCCAAGACCCACTACCACACCTGGTGGCCCACGACCCACTACCACACCTGCTGGCCCAAGACCCGTCTCCACACCTGGTGGCCCACGACCCACTACCACACCTGGTGGCCCAAGACCCGTCTCCACACCTGGTGGCCCAAGACCCACTACCACACCTGGTGGCCCACGACCCACTACCACACCTGGTGGCCCAAGACCCACTCCCACACCTGGTGGCCCAAGACCCGTCTCCACACCTGGTGGCCCACGACCCACTACCACACCTGGTGGCCCAAGACCCGTCTCCACACCTGGTGGCCCAAGACCCACTACCACACCTGGTGGCCCACGACCCACTACCACACCTGGTGGCCCACGACCCACTACCACACCTGGTGGCCCACGACCCACTACCACACCTGGTGGCCCACGACCCACTACCACACCTGGTGGCCCAAGACCCACTCCCACACCTGGTGGCCCACGACCCACTACCACACCTGGTGGCCCAAGAGCCTTGATCTTCCAAGGGTAACCTAGTCCAACAGTAACATTATTCCAAGATGAAATGCAGTTTAGAAAACCCAGTTCAAAAAATTATATATATTCAAAAACATAACTCATTTATACATGCAATTAGGGCCTATGAAGATTCCCATACGGCCCCGTTAGGTCTAAATCGGGCCTATGCTTAGAGAAAACCGTTATATGTAGACATCAGACCGCGGCCTGTGATTGGTTCAGGCAGCACTCGCATCAACCCGACGCCTGTGATTGGTTCAGGCAGCACTGGGCATCTGTGATTGGTTCAGATAGCACTGGGCATCTGTGATTGGTTCAGGCAGCACTTGGCATCAGACCGCCGCTTGTGATTGGTTCAAGCAGCACTGGTTATCAGTTCGGCGCCTCTGATTGGTTCAGGCAGCACTGGACATCAGCCCGGCGCCTGTGATTGGTTCAGGCAGTACTTGGCATCAGCTCGGCGCCTGTGATTGGTTCAGGCAGTACTTGGCATCAGCTCGGCGCCTGTGATTGGTTCAGGCAGTACTTGGCATCAGCTCGGCGCCTGTGATTGGTTCAGGCAGTACTTGGCATCAGCTCGGCGCCTGTGATTGGTTCAGGCAGTACTTGGCATCAGCTCGGCATCTGTGATTGGTTCAGGCGCGGGCCAAGTTTCGCGCCAAGAAAGCATTCGAATGTGGTCGCTCGGAGCGTTCGTATCTCTTGACTACGGCCTCGGACACAGGACCGTGGCCGTGATGAGAGAGCAGAGACATGATTGATACATATAAAATACTTAAGGGAATTGCCTTATTATAAAAGGTGTAAATATTGATGATAAACAACAATAGAACGAGAGAGAAAGGATCAAACTAGACGAGGTGGTAACAGCAAACTTCTACCTGTAATTTAAAACAAACATTAATGGTAAAGAGACGTGTAGAGGCGGGACCCAAGAACTTAACCTCGACCATGCCAGAACAAATATGTGAGCACACACCATAACATCAGCTGAAAAGGCAATGTTTACTAACTTTGTACAAACTTTTTTCCTACTACCGCCCACAGGATGGGTGTGGGGTCCACTACCACCCACAGGATGGGTGTGGGGTCCACTACCACCCACAGGATGGGTGTGGGGTCCACTACCACCCACAGGATGGGTATGGGGTTCACTACCACCCACAGGATGGGTATGGGGTTCACTACCACCCACAGGATGGGTGTGGGGCCCACTACCACCCACAGGATGGGTGTGGGGTCCACTACCACCCACAGGATGGGTGTGGGGTCTACTACCACCCACAGGATGGATGTGGGGTCCACTACCACCCACAGGATGGATGTGGGGTCCACTACCACCCACAGGATGGGTATGGGGTCCACTACCACCCACAGGATGGGTATGGGGTCCACTACCACCCACAGGATGGGTGTGGGGTCCACTACCACCCACAGGTTGGGTGTGGGGTCCACTACCACCCACAGGATGGGTGTGGGGTCCACTACCACCCACAGGATAGGTGTGGGGTCCACTACCACCCACAGGTTGGGTGTGGGGTCCACTACCACCCACAGGATGGGTGTGGGGTCCACTACCACCCACAGGATGGGTGTGCGGTCCACTACCACCAACAGGATGGGTATGGGGTCCATTACCACCCACAGGATGGGTATGGGGTCCACTACCACCCACAGGATGGGTGTGGTGTCCACTACCACCCACAGGATGGGTGTGGGGTCCACTACCACCCACAGGTTGGGTGTGGGGTCCACTACCACCCACAGGATGGGTGTGGGGTCCACTACCACCCACAGGATGGGTGTGGGGTCCACTACCACCCACAGGATGGGTGTGGGGTCCACTACCACCCACAGGATGGGTGTGGGGTCCACTACCACCCACAGGATGGGTATGGGGTTCACTACCACCCACAGGATGGGTGTGGGGTCCACTACCACCCACAGGTTGGGTGTGGGGTCCACTACCACCCACAGGATGGGTATGGGGTCCACTACCACCCACAGGATGGGTGTGGGGTCCACTACCACCCACAGGATGGGTATGGGGTCCACTACCACCCACAGGATGGGTGTGGGGTCCACTACCACCCACAGGTTGGGTGTGGGGTCCACTACCACCCACAGGATGGGTGTGGGGTCCACTACCACCCACAGGATGGGTGTGGGGTCTACTACCACCCACAGGATGGATGTGGGGTCCACTACCACCCACAGGATGGATGTGGGGTCCACTACCAACCACAGGAAGGGTATGGGGTCCACTACCACCCACAGGATGGGTGTGGGGTCCACTACCACCCACAGGTTGGGTGTGGGGTCCACTACCACCCACAGGATGGGTGTGGGGTCCACTACCACCCACAGGATGGGTGTGGGGTCCACTACCACCCACAGGATGGGTATGGGGTCCACTACCACCCACAGGATGGGTATGGGGTCCACTACCACCCACAGGATGGGTGTGGTGTCCACTACCACCCACAGGATGGGTGTGGGGTCCACTACCACCCACAGGATGGGTGTGGGGTCCACTACCACCCACAGGTTGGGTGTGGGGTCCACTACCACCCACAGGATGGGTGTGGGGTCCACTACCACCCACAGGATGGGTATGGGGTCCACTACCACCCACAGGATGGGTGTGGGGTCCACTACCACCCACAGGTTGGGTGTGGGGTCCACTACCACCCACAGGATGGGTGTGGGGTTCACTACCACCCACAGGATGAGTATGGGGTCCACAACCACCCACAGGTTGGGTGTGGGGTCCACTACCACCCACAGGTTGGGTGTGGGGTCCACTACCACCCACACGATGGGTATGGGGTCCACTACCACCCACAGGATGAGTATGGGGTCCACTACCACCCACAGGATGGGTGTGGGGTCCACTACCACCCACAGGATGGGTGTGGGGTCCACTACCACCCACAGGTTGGGTGTGGGGTCCACTACCACCCACAGGATGGGTGTGGGGTCCACTACCACCCACAGGATGGGTGTGGGGTCTACTACCACCCACAGGATGGATGTGGGGTCCACTACCACCCACAGGATGGATGTGGGGTCCACTACCACCCACAGGATGGGTATGGGGTCCACTACCACCCACAGGATGGGTGTGGGGTCCACTACCACCCACAGGTTGGGTGTGGGGTCCACTACCACCCACAGGATGGGTGTGGGGTCCACTACCACCCACAGGATGGGTGTGGGGTCCACTACCACCCACAGGATGGGTATGGGGTCCACTACCACCCACAGGATGGGTATGGGGTCCACTACCACCCACAGGATGGGTGTGGTGTCCACTACCACCCACAGGATGGGTGTGGGGTCCACTACCACCCACAGGATGGGTATGGGGTCCACTACCACCCACAGGATGGGTGTGGTGTCCACTACCACCCACAGGTTGGGTGTGGGGTCTACTACCACCCACAGGTTGGGTGTGGGGTCCACTACCACTCACAGGATGAGTATGGGGTCCACTACCACCCACAGGATGGGTGTGGGGTCCACTACCACCCACAGGATGGGTGTGGGGTCCACTACCACCCACAGGATGGGTGTGGGGTCCACTACCACCCACAGGTTGGGTGTGGGGTCCACTACCACCCACAGGTTGGGTGTGGGGTCCACTACCACTCACAGGATGAGTATGGGGTCCACTACCACCCACAGGATGGGTGTGGGGTCCACTACCACCCACAGGATGGGTGTGGGGTCCACTACCACCCACAGGATGAGTATGGGGTCCACTACCACACACAGGATGGGTATGGGGTCCACTACCACCCACAGGATGGGTATGGGGCCCACTACCACCCACAGGATGGGTATGGGGTCCACTACCACACACAGGATGGGTATGGGGTCCACTACCATCCACAGGATGGGTATGGGGTCCACTACCACCCACAGGATGGGTATGGGGTCCACTACCACCCACAGGATGGGTATGGAGTCCACTATCACCCACAGGATGGGTATGGGGTCCACTACCACCCACAGGATGGGTATGGGGTCCACTATCACCCACAGGATGGGTATGGGGTCCACTACCACCCACAGGATGGGTATGGGGTCCACTACCACCCACAGGATGGGTATGGGGTCCACTATCACCCACAGGATGGGTATGGGGTCCACTACCACCCACAGGATGGGTATGGGGTCCACTACCACCCACAGGATGAGTATGGGGTCCACTACCACCCACAGGATGGGTATGGGGTCCACTACCACCCACAGGATGGGTATGGGGTCCACTATCACCCACAGGTTGGGTATGGGGTCCATACCTACACGCCTCCTAATGTGTTACAAGAACGCCCCCTAGTGTCACCCTTGCTGCTAACTAGCACTCCATGCATGCGCACACCCACAATGGTCTCCTTGTTCTGCCCTGCCTGGTACAGCCAGCTATGCACCACCCTACCGCCACCCCGGCGCCAGGGTTGTACTGCTCAGTCACGTTTGTGAGGCAGGGATTCCTTCCCAATAGTGCCTTATATACCTGCCTCTGTAGTGCCAGGTATAGACTCTTTATAGACCTCACTATATAGGGGCTATATATATATATATATATATATATATATATATATATATATATATATATATATATATATATATATATATATATATATATATATATAAATATATATATATATATATATATATATATATATATATATATATATATATATATATATATATATATATATATATATATATATATAGACTTCACTTCCTCGTAGATAGTGGTAGCTAAATATTGGTGATTTAGGTACCTGGGTGAGATTCACGAAGCAGTTACGCATGCACTTGCAAACGTGTACATCTTTTCTCGATCTTTGACGGCTTTGGTTATATTTATTAAATAGTTTACAAGCATGAAAACTTGCCAATCAACTGTTGTTATTGTTATAAACAGCCTCCTGGTGCTTCGGAGCTCATTAACTGTTTAATAATTGTAAACAAAGCCGCCAAAGATTGAGACAAGATGGACAGGTTCGTAAGTGCTTGCGTAACTGCTTCGTGAATCTGACCCGCTGGTCAAACAGGTGGGTGGGTGGCTCATCTTCTAGATTAAATTGCCTAGTTATCACCTAATGAGTACACAGAGTCAACAGTTAACTTAGGTGTTCTTGTAGCACTTTAGTAGTCACCATATCGACTCGAATGTTTATGAGCGTAGTCAGAACAGAATCTGTGTGTACATCTGCTATCATACTGCATGTGTACAGGGTGTAATGTACATGTTTATCGAAAAGAATGGTGCCCAACCACTTTGGGCTGGACGGTAGAGCGACGGTCTCGCTTCATGCAGGTCTGTGCTCAATCCCCCGACCGTCCAAGTGGTATTCGTCATGACCACAGCCAAATGTCACAAGATAGATCTTTCAACGGCATCAAGATTGTCCAATCATAAGCCTCACTCACCCTGGTCGAGGCCTGGTCGACGACCGAGCCGCGGGGTCGCTGAGCCCCGAAATCACCTCAAAGTAACCCACACATAAAGTTCCATCGTTAAGAGCATAGTAACACCCATGTAGTACTGGACAATCAAGTACTCAACTTGAGTACCGCTTGGCCAGTCACTCTGAGTACCGCTTGGCCAGTCACTTTGAGTACCGCTTGGCCAGTCAGCTTGAGTACCACTTGGCCAGTCACTCTGAGTACCGCTTGGCCAGTCACTTTGAGTACCGCTTGGCCAGTCACTCTGAGTACCGCTTGGCCAGTCACTTTGAGTACCGCTTGGCCAGTCACTTTGAGTACCGCTTGGCCAGTCAACTTGAGTACCGCTTGGCCAGTCACTCTGAGTACCGCTTGGCCAGTCACTTTGAGTACCGCTTGGCCAGTCACTTTGAGTACCGCTTGGCCAGTCAACTTGAGTACCGCTTGGCCAGTCACTCTGAGTACCGCTTGGCCAGTCACTTTGAGTACCGCTTGGCCAGTCACTCTGAGTACCGCTTGGCCAGTCACTTTGAGTACCGCTTGGCCAGTCACTTTGAGTACCGCTTGGCCAGTCAGCTTGAGTACCGCTTGGCCAGTCAGCTTGAGTACCGCTTGGCCAGCCAACTTGAGTACCGCTTGGCCAGTCACTTTGAGTACCGCTTGGCCAGTCAACTTGAGTACCGCTTGGCCAGTCACTCTGAGTACCGCTTGGCCAGTCACTTTGAGTACCGCTTGGCCAGTCACTCTGAGTACCGCTTGGCCAGTCACTTTGAGTACCGCTTGGCCAGTCACTTTGAGTACCGCTTGACCAGTCAGCTTGAGTACCGCTTGGCCAGCCAACTTGAGTACCGCTTGGCCAGTCACTTTGAGTACCGCTTGGCCAGTCACTTTGAGTACCGCTTGGCCAGTCAGCTTGAGTACCGCTTGGCCAGTCAGCTTGAGTACCACTTGGCCAGTCACTCTGAGTACCGCTTGGCCAGTCAGCTTGAGTACCGCTTGGCCAGTCACTTTGAGTACCGCTTGGCCAGTCACTTTGAGTACCGCTTGGCCAGTCAGCTTGAGTACCACTTGGCCAGTCACTCTGAGTACCGCTTGGCCAGTCAGCTTGAGTACCGCTTGGCCAGTCACTTTGAGTACCGCTTGGCCAGTCACTTTGAGTACCGCTTGGCCAGTCACTCTGAGTACCGCTTGGCCAGTCAGCTTGAGTACCGCTTGGCCAGTCACTTTGAGTACCGCTTGGCCAGTCACTTTGAGTACCGCTTGGCCAGCCAACTTGAGTACCGCTTGGCCAGTCACTCTGAGTACCGCTTGGCCAGTCAGCTTGAGTACCGCTTGGCCAGTCACTTTGAGTACCGCTTGGCCAGTCACTTTGAGTACCGCTTGGCCAGTCAGCTTGAGTACCACTTGGCCAGTCACTCTGAGTACCGCTTGGCCAGTCAGCTTGAGTACCGCTTGGCCAGTCACTTTGAGTACCGCTTGGCCAGTCACTTTGAGTACCGCTTGGCCAGTCAGCTTGAGTACCACTTGGCCAGTCACTCTGAGTACCGCTTGGCCAGTCAGCTTGAGTACCGCTTGGCCAGTCACTTTGAGTACCGCTTGGCCAGTCACTCTGAGTACCGCTTGGCCAGTCAGCTTGAGTACCGCTTGGCCAGTCACTTTGAGTACCGCTTGGCCAGTCACTTTGAGTACCGCTTGGCCAGCCAACTTGAGTACCGCTTGGCCAGTCACTTTGAGTACCGCTTGACCAGTCAGCTTGAGTACCGCTTGGCCAGTCAGCTTGAGTACCACTTGGCCAGTCACTCTGAGTACCGCTTGGCCAGTCACTTTGAGTACCGCTTGGCCAGTCAGCTTGAGTACCGCTTGGCCAGTCACTTTGAGTACCGCTTGACCAGTCAGCTTGAGTACCGCTTGGCCAGTCAGCTTGAGTACCACTTGGCCAGTCAGCTTGAGTACCACTTGGCCAGTCACTCTGAGTACCGCTTGGCCAGTCACTTTGAGTACCGCTTGGCCAGTCAGCTTGAGTACCGCTTGGCCAGTCACTTTGAGTACCGCTTGACCAGTCAGCTTGAGTACCGCTTGGCCAGTCAGCTTGAGTACCACTTGGCCAGTCACTCTGAGTACCGCTTGGCCAGTCACTTTGAGTACCGCTTGGCCAGCCAACTTGAGTACCGCTTGGCCAGTCACTTTGAGTACCGCTTGGCCAGTCAGCTTGAGTACCGCTTGGCCAGTCAGCTTGAGTACCACTTGGCCAGTCACTCTGAGTACCGCTTGGCCAGTCACTTTGAGTACCGCTTGGCCAGTCAGCTTGAGTACCGCTTGGCCAGTCACTTTGAGTACCGCTTGGCCAGTCAGCTTGAGTACCGCTTGGCCAGCCAACTTGAGTACCGCTTGGCCAGTCACTTTGAGTACCGCTTGGCCAGCCAACTTGAGTACCGCTTGGCCAGCCAACTTGAGTACCGCTTGGCCAGTCAGCTTGAGTACCGCTTGGCCAGTCACTTTGAGTACCACTTGGCCAGTCACTCTGAGTACCGCTTGGCCAGTCACTTTGAGTACCGCTTGGCCAGTCAGCTTGAGTACCGCTTGGCCAGTCAGCTTGAGTACCGCTTGGCCAGTCAGCTTGAGTACCGCTTGGCCAGTCAGCTTGACCGCTGTTTGATCAGTTTGTCTCATTCCAAAAAGAAAGGGACACTAATTTAACACATCATTCGTTTACAGTAAATCTGGTAAAGCTTCAACGGACAGCATTATCCAGGGCTCGATTCCCTGTCATTCCAATGAGTGGGGGGCGCCACCCCCCACCCTCCCCTCACATGGGGGGGGGGGATTCATTAATATGTTTACCTGTCCACTGGGAGGGGGAGGGAGAGGAAGGGATAGGAATTATAAATGAAAAATAGGGAGGAAGAGACTTTGAGTGTAGTAATCAACCTACATGAGACCAATACTGAAATATGCAGCTACCGTGTAAAGATTCTCTCTATTTCTTAATAAATACTGAGGGAAAATAAACAAAACTTTCCAATCCAAGGTGATAAACAACCATGAAGTCCTTCGGTGCTCCTAAACTACTGAATGTAAAAACAGCCGCCATGGTTGCTGAAAGATACACAGGTTTCGTACGCGAAAGCATACATGCTTGTTGAACCCTGTTGCTGGACTGGTCTGTAACTAACAGTGTTGGAACTGGAGTAAAGACTGAGGAAACTTAACGTAGAAGAGAGGAGAAATACAGATACAAGTGACATGATTACGACCTAAGTGATATCAAGGAGCTGACATAGTGGACACGGAGGACATGCGTGTCAGGACACGGATCACCCTGATGCTTCTCTTCACCTAGTAGTAAATAGGTACCTGGGAGTTAGACAGCTGCTACGGACTGCTTCCTGTGGGTGGGTGTGTGTGTGTGTGCTCGTGTTAGAGAGAAATATATGTAGTAGATATAATAGAGGAAAATAGATGGGTTAGAAAGGCGGGGTCCAAGAGCTAATAGTTCGATTCTGGAGACACAAATAGTAAATACACGCGCGGCCCCAAGCTGAGGTTTGTTAATTATGTCGTAAATGCTGTACAAGATTTGTGGAGGAAGGGTGAAGAAAATAGGACAAGAAATGGGTTAAAGATGGGGGGGGTGGGGGGAGTTAAATGGGACCAATATAAGGGGTAAGATGGGTTTAAAGTAGGAGGGAGATGGGGTTAAAGTGATCACTTAAATAGCATTAATAACTTCCACATAAAAATGTTCTCAAAATTAATATGAAACGACACATGTTTCCACATGCCACTTGCGGTATGTATTTACTGTTTACTATTTATGTCGGCAGAGTCGAGTTATTAGCTCTTGGACCCCGCCTTTCTAACTGGCTGGGCCTGGCTGTCACTGTGGCTGACACAGGAGAGGGCTTAAAACATCACTAGAAAAACTACCGTTGGCGTCCTCGACGATCTCTGATATTGGGGTGGCATGACTAGATCTCGAATAGTCCACTGGGACACCTACTGAATAGGAATTTACCTATCTAGTGTATCTGAAACATTGAAATAATGTACGTAAGAGTACTCCAGGATGTATTATCGTGAATACTGAATGAATATTACTCGCGCGCGTAGTTAGCGAGTACAGCGTTATATATTTTTAGTTATTGCGTACTTAGTTTAATATTTATAGTCTTGTAGTTTATATATAATATCTATGCATCCCGCCTAACTTATTGAGGCCGATGCATACAAAATGTCAATATTATGGAATTAAATTATTTATATATATCGTATTTTTAGGAGATGGGTCGATTTTGTTAATAATAAATGCTGCGTATTTTGGGTAAGGAATGACCTAAGACAAGCTGTTGTCGGGTTGTACTCTTGTGATAAGTGCTTTGAATGGCCTGAAGTGCCGTGATTAGTGGTGCCAGCTCACAACCAATTGGAACCGCGTCCGATTCCTGGGCAGGACGAGGCGTTTGGGCATATTTATCCTCATACCTGATGCCACTGTTCACTTGGTGGTAATTAGGTAACTTGAGTCACCTCACCCGTCCACTTTTGTCACCTCACCCGTCCACTTTTGTCACCTCACCCGTCCACTTTTGTCACCTCACCCGTCCACTTTTGTCACCTCACCCGTCCACTTTTGTCACCTCACCCGTCCACTTTTGTCACCTCACCCGTCCACCTCTGTCACCTCACCCGTCCACCTCTGTCACCTCACCCGTCCACTTTTGTCACCTCACCCGTCCACCCCTGTCATCTCGGTCTTCGCCGTAGCCCGGTCTGTGCCAGACATGATCTAGGTGGTAGTAAGCTAGGGGTGGCACGGCTTCATAGACATTCCTGGCGTGGTGCGTGGACTCACGAGTGTACCTTTTAACCCCAGCCCACTGCGACACAGACACGCGGGAGATAAGCGTACACTGGCTACTTGGTATGTCTGGGTACCAAAGACATTGTCTTAATACTATTGAAACCACATGTTTTCTCTCGCTTGCAATGTTGCTATGTATACGACTCTGTTGCAGGTTAGGTATATGTGTGGCCTGTAGCGCAGTGGTCTGCGTCCTTCACTGACAACCGAGGCACCCGGGATCAGACCCCGGACGGGACAGAACCGGTTGGACAAGTTTCTTTTCACCTGATGCAACTTTTCGCAAAGCAATCAAATAGGTACCTGTGAATCACGCAGCTGTTGTGGGCAGCATTCTGGGAAAAGTCCGACGTTGGGCCTAAGGGGAGCCTCGATAAACCCACCATCAGGCTTCCTGTCCCCGATAAGGGGAATATGCTAACTGGAAACCTCACAGAAATATGTGAGGATGACACAGAACCTCACATATTTCACATATGAGGTTGACAACCTCACAGAAATATGTGAGGATGACACAGAACCTCACATATTTCACATATGAGGTTGACAACCTCACAGAAATATGTGAGGATGACACAGAACCTCACATATTTCACATATGAGGTTGACAACCTCACAGAAATATGTGAGGATGACACAGAACCTCACATATGAGGTTGACAACCTCACAGAAATATGTGAGGATGACACAGAACCTCACATATTTCACATATGAGGTTGACAACCTCACAGAAATATGTGAGGATGACACAGAACCTCACATATTTCACATATGAGGTTGACAACCTCACAGAAATATGTCTCTACATGAACAATGAAATCACAACTACAGATATCGACGAGAAACCGTGTGGCGCCACCCAGGTTCGAGCCCCACCAACCTGCTCCGGACATGTTCTCATGTATTTGCAGCTATACAAGCGACTCGAACTCTGGTAAACCCCCCAGAATGTACTCAGAGGAACAGACACAACAGCGAGAGGTCTGGTAATCTACTCATGGGAGACAAGCGAAGGTCGATGGTTTGATATGCACGATAACAGCTTATTGGTCACACAGCTGCAGGTGTGGAGTAGATCCAGTGAGGAGTAGATGTGTAGAGTAGATCCAGTGAAGAGTAGAGGTGTAGAGTAGATCCAGTGAAGAGTAGAGGTGTAGAGTAGATCCAGTGAAGAGTAGAGGTGTAGAGTAGATCCAGTGAAGAGTAGAGGTGTAGAGTAGAGGTGTAGAGTAGAGGTGTAGAGTAGATCCAGTGAAGAGTAGAGGTGTAGAGTAGATCCAGTGAAGAGTAGAGGTGTAGAGTAAATCCAGTGAAGAGTAGAGGTGTAGAGTAGATCCAGTGAAGAGTAGAGGTGTAGAGTAGATCCAGTGAAGAGTAGAGGTGTAGAGTAGATCCAGTGAAGAGTAGAGGTGTAGAGTAGATCCAGTGAAGAGTAGAGGTGTAGAGTAGATCCAGTGAAGAGTAGAGGTGTAGAGTAGATCCAGTGAAGAGTAGAGGTGTAGAGTAGATCCAGTGAAGAGTAGAGGTGTAGAGTAGATCCAGTGAAGAGTAGAGGTGTAGAGTAGATCCAGTGATGAGTAGAGGTGTAGAGTAGATCCAGTGAAGAGTAGAGGTGTAGCATAGATCCAGTGAAGAGTAGAAGTGTAGAGTAGATCCAGTGAAGAGTAGAGGTGTAGAGTAGATCCAGTGAAGAGTAGATGTGTAGAGTAGATTAAGTGAAGAGAAGAGGTGTAGAGTAGATCCAGTGAAGAGTAGAGGTGTAGAGTAGATCCAGTGAAGAGTAGATGTGTAGAGTAGATCCAGTGAGGAGTAGAAGTGTAGAGTAGATCCAGTGAAGAGTAGAGGTGTAGAGTAGATCCGGTGAAGAGTAGAGGTGTAGAGTAGATCCAGTGAAGAGTAGAGGTGTAGAGTAGATCCAGTGAAGAGTAGATGTGTAGAGTAGATCAAGTGAAGAGTAGAGGTGTAGAGTAGATCCAGTGAAGAGTAGAGATGTAGAGTATATTCAGTGAAGAGTAGAGGTGTAGAGTAGATCCAGTGATGAGTAGAGGTGTAGAGTAGATCCAGTGAAGAGTAGAGGTGTAGAGTAGATCCAGTGAAAGGTAGAGGAGTAGAGTAGATCCAGTGAAGAGTAGAGGTGTAGAGTAGATCCAGTGAAGAGTAGAGGTGTAGAGTAGATCCAGTGAAGAGTAGAGGTGTAGAGTAGATCCAGTGATGAGTAGAGGTGTAGAGTAGATCCAGTGAAGAGTAGAGGTGTAGAGTAGATCCAGTGAAGAGTAGAGGTGTAGAGTAGATCCAGTGAAAGGTAGAGGTGTAGAATAGATCCAGTGAAGAGTAGAGGTGTAGAGTAGATCCAGTGAAAGGTAGAGGAGTAGAGTAGATCCAGTGAAGAGTAGAGGTGTAGAGTAGATCCAGTGAAGAGTAGAGGTGTAGAGTAGATCCAGTGAAAGGTAGAGGTGTAGAATAGATCCAGTGAAGAGTAGAGGTGTAGAGTAGATCCAGTGAAAGGTAGAGGAGTAGAGTAGATCCAGTGAAGAGTAGAGGTGTAGAGTAGATCCAGTGAAGAGTAGAGGTGTAGAGTAGATCCGGTGAAAGGTAGAGGTGTAGAGTAAATCCAGTGAAGAGTAGAGGTGTAGAGTAGATCCAGTGAAGAGTAGAGGTGTAGAGTAGATCCAGTGAAAGGTAGAGGTGTAGAGTAGATCCAGTGAAGAGTAGAGGTGTAGAGTAGATCCAGTGAAAGGTAGAGGTGTAGAGTAGATCCAGTGAGGAGTAGAGGTGTAGAGTAGATCCAGTGAAGAGTAGAGGTGTAGAGTAGATCCAGTGAAGAGTAGAGGTGTAGAGTAGAGCCAGTGAGGAGTAGAGGTGTAGTATAGATCCAATAAAGAGCAGAATAGAGCGAGACAAAGGCACGAGACAAAGAGCTGAGACAGCCAGAGTCTACATAGAGTCCAGTTAGTCACCAAGATAAGCAGGGTTATGAGCCTTAAGACACACAGGGGACACATTCCCTAGATAACCAGACCATAAGGCCATCAAACAGCCAGTAACCCTCTAAGTGAGCTCAAATTGAGGCGTAACTACACTTACATCAAAGTTCTTTTGTTGCTGAATAACTAAAATATTTTTGTCTATTTCAATCTCTCAGTGTTTATATATTTTAAGTTTTGTAATAGCTTGCAGTTAATGGTAATTGTTTTTCTGTGAATCTTGTTAAAAGATGTGAATTGTTTGTCTTAATGGGTGTTAAGGGGTCGTTAGTCGTTGGGGTCTATTGCTGCCTAACGAGAGGAGGCCTGGTCGACGACCGGGCCGCGGGGTCGCTGAGCCTCGAAATCACCTCAAGGTAACAAAGGTAGCCTCTCCTGTACACGAGAGGTTGAAAGCACACTTAAGTCTGGATCAAGCAAGTTTTGCTGAATGCGGGCCGCTGCAAGCAATAGCCTGGCTGAACCAGTTATGACTAAACAAGCCTGGCCCCAGGAAGGGCTTAGGAAGTACACAGAACTCTCGAAACGCACTACAGGTAAACACAACCCCGCCCCCACCCCCCTCGTTCTTGATGTACAAAGGTACCAAATGGGAAGGTAAACTTGACTTCACATCGATCCCATCTTCTGAAGCCCAGACATGATCACCACGTCCAAAATACCCAGGGAATTTTACAGGGGCAGATATAGGCAGCACATGTACAAGGAAACACAGATGGGCGCTGAGTACAGTCTTGAACATATCTAGAAAAACTACCGTTGGCGTCCTCGACGATCTCTGATATTGGGCGGCATGAGGTCTCGTAACGTAACGAGTCGTAAATATATTGCAAATAGAACTCAAGAACTGAAGCTCAACCCACGCAAGCACAAGTAGATAAGTACACACACATGCTCACCAGAAACCCAGATAGATAACCAAATCCAAATCCCGGGTCGATCGTGAAGGAACTAATTGGGATTATCGAATCATATCAGCTGCGAACCGGCGGGTGGAAGGCGGAGCCCAGGAGCTGGTGTGCGCCTCACACCTCATGAGCAGGGCAGGTCATGACTCCCTCAGGAGGGGAAGGAACGGATAGAGTGGATGAATAACGTTCCTGAATAGTTCCCTGTGGAAAGGTTGGGTGGCAGAGGCTATTCATCTTCCAGGTCCGCGACGCTCCATCTTCATATTGCCTGGAGCTAAAGGTGCAGTACACAGGTACTGCACCTGCCAGGAGTGTGGTACACTCCTGGCAGGCAGGGTACAGGCAGTGTAGGAAGGGGATAGGCACTGTAGGAAGGGTACAGACACTGTAGGAAGGGTACAAGCAGTGTAGGCAGGATACAGGCACTGTAGGAAAGGTACAGGCACTGTAGGCAGGGTACAGACACTGTAGGAAGGGTACAGGCACTGTAGGAAGGGTACAAGCAGTGTAGGCAGGATACAGGTACTGTAGGAAGGGTACAGGCACTGTAGGAAGGGTACAAGCAGTGTAGGCAGGATACAGGTACTGTAGGAAGGGTACAGGCACTGTAGGAAGGGTACAAGCAGTGTAGGCAGGATACAGGTACTGTAGGAAGGGTACAGGCACTGTAGGAAGGGTACAAGCAGTGTAGGCAGGATACAGACAGTGTAGAAAGGGTACAGGCACTGTAGGAAGGGTACAGGCACTGTAGGAAGGGTACAAGCACTGTAGGAAGGGTACAGACAGTGTAGAAAGGGTACAGGCACTGTAGGAAGGGTACACGCACTGTAGGCAGGGTACAAGCACTGTAGGCAGAGGTACAGACATTGTAGAAAGGGTACAAGCACTGTAGGAAGGGTACAAACAGTGTAGGCAAGGTACAGAGTAGGCAGTGTACAGGCCCTATAGGCAGGGTACAAGCACTGTAGGCAATTGATTTCATATTTGAATGTGAAAAACACAATACAAAAAATTACACACATGTAAAGTAATTACAGCTTACATTGGATGAAAATATTGCACGCCTGAAAAAATATGATGAGATATTTACTAAAGTCATCCCCATGTATATAAATATTTACATTTTCTTCGTCTCATCGCCATAGAAAGTGGGTTTTTGGGGTAAACATTTAATATTATAATTTATAATGCTAACTTTAACAAATATTTAATAATACTTTTCAAATAACATGCCATTTCCAGTCTTTCCAAAACCGCTTAAGTCATTGGCTTATTGTGCATACTAATTAATTTTTATCTTTTTTGGCTAAGTTGGTGTCAATCTCTACTCACAATCGGGGGTTACCTAGGTTCGACTCCCGGGTCAAGACAGATATGGTTGGGCTCGTTTCCTTTCACCTCATATCGCTGTTCACCTAATAATATATTGGTGAATATGGAGACAACTCCTGTAGTCCTCTAAAGCGTCGTTACGTACGTCAAAAGGCCGTACCCGTACGTCAAAAGGACGTACCCGTACGTCAAAAGGTCGTACCCGTACGTCAAAAGGACGTACCCGTACGTCAAAAGGTCGTACCCGTACGTACGTCAGGTAGAAACTGTCTCAACGGAGTTGGGGGGGTCAATGGATATCCTGAGTGTGTGTGAGGGACATGATATCATGAGTGTGTGTGTGAGGGGTATATCATGAGTGTATGTGAGGGGCATGATATCATGGAAGTGTTTGAGGGGCATGATATCATGAGTGTGTGAGGGGTATGATATCATGAGAGCATGTGAGAGGCATGATATCATGAGTGTGTGAGGGGCATGATATCATGAGAGCGTGTGAGGGGGGGCATGATAACGTGAGTGTGTGAGAGGGATGATATTAAGGGAGAGAAGATATCAAGAAGGGAAGATATCACGAGGGAGAAGATATCATTAGGGAGTTGATATCACGAGGAAGGCTTGCATTAGTGTGGAATGTTGAGATCAATTTACATATTGGTAAACGAGCCTTAATTAGCAAGATATCTTATGCCGGTACAAGATTCGTAGGCCTGAGGTTCCGGGTTCGATCCCCGGTGGAGTCGGAAACAAATGGGCAGAGTTTCTTTCACCCTGATGCATCTGTTCAACTAGCAGTAAATAGGTACCTGGGAGTTAGACAGCTGCTACGGGCTGCTTCCTTGGGGATGTGTAACAAAAAGGAGGCCTGGTCGAGGACCGGGCCGCGGGGACGCTAAGCTCCGAAATCATCTCAAGATAGCCTCAAGATAAGATAACCGAAAGTGGTTGGCCTTGGTCAGTGAAGATGGAATGTTCAGTGCCGAGTCCGTAGAGTTTTATATGTTGTTCATGGCCCTGATGACGTCAGGGAAGGGTGATGAGTTAGACAATAGTATATAAGTTTACCTTATCTCTGAGTACTCATTATTTTCTTCTCCGAGGCTATGGGTCCCTACACTTGCACCAGAGGTGGTACCCCTAATTTACCTTTTATAAACTAATAGAAAATGGAACTAATATTGATATAGAAGGGGGAGACTTGCCAGAACTGGTATTGTTCTGTCAGCCAGGCATTTCGGGGCATCCCGACACGTAACTGACGCAACCTTTTGGGCTCAACCTGTATATCAAGTAAATTATAATTCTAATTAGATCACACTTCCCATTTGTGCAGATGTTAGAGATGGTTTAATGTAGGTGTTTAGAGGCTGGTCACCACAGGTGTTATTTAGCTATGTGCTCTACACATTGCTAAGTAACTAATAAGAACAAAAATAATTCTTTAGCTGGCAATGGAAACTAGTCTCTGATGACAGGCGGCGTAAGGGTTAAATTGACCTATGTAGGAACTTGAGTAATTGGACGAGAGACGAGTATTTAACTTATCTCTAAGGCTTAGTTGACCCGGATACATATGGGAGTGTATCTTTGTCAATTCTCCCCCTTATTATCTTGTATGTCTTGAACATATCTCCTCTGTTTCTTCGGTCGGGTTTTGTGATTTAGTTCCCGAACATATTCTCTGTAGTCATGTTTACCCAGCGATGTATGCTCATAATTCAACAAAAAAATCTTGCTATATACAGTCCTCAGGTTTCCTCGATAAATTTTGTGACATTACACATCTTGGGGTTGAACTCTAGCAACCGTGTGTATGTCTACTCCTGGTGTTTGGCAACGTCTTGTAACTACCTTCTCTCCTCGTTGTTCTTCTACATTGCTCGTTAGCACCTCGTTATCTGCACACATCTACATGTACTGGTGGCGGTTATGGTGAGTATAGTGTAGTGAAGGTGGTGAGTATAGTGTAGTGAAGGTGGTGAGTATAGTGTAGTGAAGGTGGTGAGTATTGTGTAGTGAAGGTGGTGAGTATAGTGTAGTGATGGTGGTGAGTATAGTGTAGTGAAGGTGGTGAGTATTGTGTAGTGAAGGTGGTGAGTATTGTGTAGTGAAGGTGGTGAGTATAGTGTAGTGAAGGTGGTGAGTATAGTGTAGTGAAGGTGGTGAGTATAGTGTAGTGAAGGTGGTGAGTATAGTGTAGTGAAGGTGGTGAGTATAGTGTAGTGATGGTGATGAGTATAGTGTAGTGATGGTGGTGAGTATAGTGTAGTGAAGGTGGTGAGTATAGTGTAGTGATGGTGGTGAGTATAGTGTAGTGAAGGTGGTGAGTATTGTGTAGTGATGGTGGTGAGTATTGTGTAGTGAAGGTGGTGAGTATTGTGTAGTGATGGTGGTGAGTATTGTGTAGTGAAGGTGGTGAGTATAGTGTAGTGAAGGTGGTGAGTATAGTGTAGTGAAGGTGGTGAGTATTGTGTAGTGATGGTGGTGAGTATAGTGTAGTGAAGGTGGTGAGTATTGTGTAGTGATGGTGGTGAGTATTGTGTAGTGAAGGTGGTGAGTATTGTGTAGTGAAGGTGGTGAGTATAGTGTAGTGAAGGTGGTGAATATAGTGTAGTGAAGGTGGTGAGTATAGTGTAGTGATGGTGGTGAGTATAGTGTAGTGATGGTGGTGAGTATAGTGTAGTGATGGTGGTGAGTATAGTGTAGTGAAGGTGGTGAGTATAGTGTAGTGAAGGTGGTGAGTATAGTGTAGTGAAGGTGGTGAGTATAGTGTAGTGAAGGTGATCATGCTGGGTCAAAAGGGGGTATGTGGGAAGGAGGATTAGAATAGGGGGGTAATTAATGCATGTGAAGAGAAGGGAGGGGGGAGAAAGGAGAGAGAGAGAGAGGGGGAGAAAGGAGAGAGAGAGAGGGGGAGAGAGGGAGCGAGGGGGGGGGTGAAGGGCATAGAGGCCTTCAGAAAACGGGATGTAGGGTGGGCGCGTGTTGTGGTAGGCCGGCTGGTACTAGTTTACTCTGGGGCACAGTACACAGTGTAGTGTTGCTGAGGACTCAGTACACACCGTAGTACACCTTCTTGCTGACTCAGTATACACAGTACTTACCTACCAGTACTTACCTACCAGTGACCACGGGGGAGTGAGGTCTGGCTCTTCATGCCCCGGGTCCGTCTAATTACCACAAGCTACCACAAGCTACACAAGCTTCAGAAAGCTTCCTGGCAATACGTTAGTAATGAATAAATATGATATGTTAAGTTAGGCTGACCTAACCTAACCTAACCTAACCTATCCTATCCTATCCTAACCTAACCTAACCTAACTTAACTAAACCAAACCTAACCTAACCTAACCGAAGCTTGGATCGTCGACTTGATTTGGCGTCACCAGCTTTTTATTTTCGTCTAATTTCTTTATAAAAAGATACTTTTTCAGATTAAAATTATGTTTTTTCGTGTTGTACATTCAGCACCAACATTATAATGAGTAAATATATCATATTTATTCATTACTAACGTATTGCCAGGAAGCTTTCTGAAGCTTGTAGCTTGTGGTAATTAGACGGACCGCATGCCCCGTCTAACAGCCTGGTTATACCTCTTGCGTTATAGCTTAACTATTCTGTCGTTGGAACACTGTCTTATACTACAGTGGATGGAGGTGGCTTCCACGGCTTCTTCTTTTAGTCTATTACACTTTCTGACCGTAAATGGTCTTAGTATTTCCTTACTGTTCTTCAACTGATTTGTGTTCCTAAGATCCACCTGTGTCCTGCTTTCCCTTAATTTAATGAGACTGCCCGCCACTTGAAGTGGTCGGTACATAAGAGGCCTTGCTTGCTGCAGGTCGGTGTTCGAGCCCAGATAATCAGAGTGGAGTGGCACTATTCCTTCCCTCCGTCCTATCCCAGATTATTGTCCTCAAATCACTTCCAAGTGCTATATAGTCATATTGGCTTACTTCTTTCCCCTCATAGTTACCTTACCTCTTCTTGTCCCCCTTTAGTTTCAGTATCTTGAATGTTGTGATCATTTCTCCTCTGATTCTTCTAGAGTTGGGATAATTAGTTCCCAGATTTATTCACATAGCTTAATCCTCTTTATTGTTGCATTTGCAATCTTTTTCAATTTTTCAATCTTTTTGGGTTCATGCATTGCGATGTGCGGATGTCAGGCCGATGCTGCACATTGGTCTAACATAGGTTGTGTAGACTGCCTTGAAAAATTTTTGTTGTAGCTTTCTAAAATAGATTCTAGTGCTTGCTAACGTCCCATATGCTGCTGATGTTAACCTGTTTATGTGTGCTACTGGAGATGATGTTGGAATTATATTTATTTCTAAGTCTTTTTCTGTCTTTGATTCCTATAGTTGCTTTTTCCCTGTCGTGTAGATACCTCTTATTCTCCTTTCCCATCTTCATCACCTTACATTTGTTTGAGTTTAATTCTAGCAACCATTTGTCTACCCACTATTAAAGGTTGTCAAAGTATTCCTGTTTTCATCTACATTCCTCCACGAGCTTTACATTCCACATTAGTCTTGCGTCATGTGTAAACATTACCATGTAGGAGCTCACCTCCGTAGGGCGAGACGCTCATATAAAATAGAAACAGTAGGAGCCCCAGGACCGAGCCTTGAGGGGTACCCCACTTGTCACAGTCCTCCAGCGCCACACCGACTCTCTCACTGTGGCTCTCTGTTGCCTATCCTTCAGGTATTCCTTTATCCATTTCAGTATCTTGCCAGTTATCGTAGCTAGTGAGGCGTATGATGCTGCTGACTCGGTATACTTGCCTTCCAGGTAAGTACTGTGAATACAAATGAACAAATCCACAAGGGCCGTGACGAGGATTCGAACCTGCGTCCGGGAGCAGGTTCGAATAGTCCGGGAGACTGTGAATACTGTGTCAGTAGCAACAAGTAGTATACTGTATACTGAGTCGGTAGGAACATGTATACTGAGTCGTACACTCTGTTACTGCGCCTGGCTCTGGTTATTAAAATCTCAGAAAGGTCGTGAAAATAAAGTACCGGATAACCGGATAACTGAAACCGGTTAAGACAGTTTGATATACTCATCAGTTAATACAGAGCGGCACATATATTTATAAGGACGCGTCAGGCGGTCAAACTTGTTATGGTGGCAGCCTTTGCCCCTTTGACATGGGGATCGAACCCTTTCCATTGTGCCCCCAGCAATGTTGAAACCTTTTTCCCTTGGCCCATAGCTGTTTGCCAAGCACCTGTGCTGTCTTAACCCATGGGGGCCCCTGTGGTCACCCACCCATGGGGGCCCCCATGGGGGAAAGGCTTAGGATTCAACCTTTTTTTTATTTCATTTATAATGGGAATAATTTATGCATAACTGAGGTAATTCTCTGATTGTTATTGTCGTGAGTGGACGCAAGCACAGTGTATGGGTAGCCTCGTGTTCTCCTCTTCGTCACCTTGCAATTGTTAGAGTTTAGTTCTAGCAACCATTTGTCTGGGTACATTGAAGCCGAGAGTACGGGCCTCAATGCCCATCATGTGGGTACGGGGGTTGTGGTGCAGTGCTGTATTCTCCTCCTCCTCCTCCTCTTCCTCCTCTCTTCCCCCTCCTCCTCCTCCTCTCTTCCCCCTCCTCCTCCTCCTCTCTTCCCCC
The DNA here is from genome assembly GCF_040958095.1 of Procambarus clarkii. Taxonomy (NCBI): domain Eukaryota; kingdom Metazoa; phylum Arthropoda; class Malacostraca; order Decapoda; family Cambaridae; genus Procambarus; species Procambarus clarkii. Next base: position 23,371,690 of record NC_091159.1, read on the forward strand.
TCCTCCTCCTCCTCTCTTCCCTCTCCTCCTCCTCCTCTCTTCCCCCTCCTCCTCCTCCTCTCTTCCCCCTCCTCCTCCTCCTCTCTTCCCCCTCCTCCCAACAATGAAGGAAGATACTCCTTGCTCACACAGCTTTAATAATGCCATAAAAGTGTGCTGTTATCGCTAGAGTTGTCCTTGAGGGCGTGTTGTGTTGGGTGACGCAGGAGGAGGTGTCGGAGATGACGAAGGAAGAGCCGGATGTGTCTTGAGGAGGAGGGAGGAGCGGGTCTGGCCTCGGGACCAGCTGGCCACACAAGTGTAAGTCACTGACCAAGTCACTCAGACACAAAGTAAACTCCCAAGCTGTAACTTGACCCCTAAAATCATCAGACTTAAAGATCAGATTCCTTTCCCACTGCCGGGCGGACATGTTGCTACTGCGCCGAATTCTCCGACTTCAAAGGGCAGCTGGGGATTGAACTCCGGAACGCACGCTTTTTACAAAACGAACTTTGTGTTCAAGGGAAGCAATAGTGTGATAGGTCAGGAGATCCTCTTTGGTTATTTGCCTGTGAAGCATGACTCTCAGGGGTCAGGGGGGGTCAGGGGTCAGGGGTCAAGGACACATAGTGGTGGTGATACATGGTTCAAGGATGTATATTCTGGTGAGATGAGAATGTGGTGAGTGTTGGTGAATGATGTCGGGTTATGTGTGGTGAGTGTGTGGTGGTGTGGTGATGAGTGTGTGTGTGGTAGTGTGTGTGGCAGTGGTAGTGTGGTGGTGTGTGTGTGTGGTATCTTTGTATCTTGTATGTTGTGATCATGTCTTCTGTTTCTTCTCCCCTCTGTAGACGTGTGGCCTGACTCCCTGTCTTCGTGGCTAAACTCTCTAGTTCTCACACTTTTTATCAATAATTATATATGTTTGTGATTTGTATTCCTCAAGGTGCAGATTCCTGGCAGGTGGAGGTGTATTCACCTAGTTGTTTTCACCTAGTGTTGCTTGCGAGGGGTTGAGCTTTGCTCTTTCGGCCCGCCTCTTAACTCTCAATCAACTTGTTACTAACTAATAATTATTCCCCCCCCCCCCACACACACATCCAGGAAACAGCTCCGTAACAGCTGTCTAACTCCCAGGTACCTATTTACTGCTAGGTAACAGGGGCATCAGCGTGAAAGAAACTTTGCCTATTTGTTTCTGCCTGGTCCGGGAATCGAACCCGAGCCACAGAATTACGAGTCCTGCGCGCTGTCCACTCAGCTACCAGACATACCAGAGTGTGTGGGGGAGAGGTGTGTGGAGGAAGGACGCGTCACCACATAACAGAGGTCAGAGGTCATACAACAGTGACATTTCAAGGTATAACTACCCCTCAGGTGGCTCACGTCATCAAAGGTCATATACATGTGGTCATCGTTGGTTATACTCGCCTTAGCTGCGTCTACTGACGTCACTCCTACGTCATCGCTGCTTATATGACGTACCTTCACCTACTGACGTAATTAGGCATCATCACGAGATCCATCTCAATCCCTCTACTGAAAAAAAATTTATCTGTACGCAATGAACTTTTCAGAAAAACTGAAAAATGATACAAATAAATCTACGGACAATACGCCCAATATATCAGACTTCGTGAAAATCGCAAAGCGAAGAAAGGGATGGAGGTTGAGTTAGATGCCAATATTTCTAAAAGTGTGGCACTAGGGCCGACCCCCTGACGTGCCTATGACACCCCCACACCACACATGTATCATGTGTGAAAGTTGGGTGAGGCTAGGCAGGATAGGCCTATAGATAATTGATGCCTAGGGCCGTGTGCGAGTTTGTTTTTATCTGTTACCCAACACATACCCACGTACCCAGTATGAGGACAAAGAACTGGGGTATGAGGACAAGAGACTGGGGTATGAGGACAAGGAACTGGGGTATGAGGACAAGGAGCTGGGGTATGAGGACAAGGAACTGGGGTATGAGGACAAGGAGCTGGGGTATGAGGACAAGGAGCTGGGGTATGAGGACAAGGAGCTGGGGTATGAGGACAAGGAGCTGGGGTATGAGGACAAGGAACTGGGGTATGAGGACAAGGAGCTGGGGTATGAGGACAAGGAGCTGGGGTATGAGGACAAGGAGCTGGGGTATGAGGACAAGGAACTGGGGTATGAGGACAAGGAGCTGGGGTATGAGGACAAGGAGCTGGGGTATGAGGACAAGGAACTAGGGTATGAGGATGGAGTGAAGAACCATTGGGACACATCAACTTAAAGCAACAACCTGTTTGATCCAGTCGGTAGTTAGTTAACTACAATGAGCACTACTACTGGCAGTGAATGAGACTTGTATAGGTTACAGCAGGCTGTTCTCGCCAGCGTCCCCAACGTCAAGAAACCATCGTACTAAAGTGCCCTTTTCCTAACCTACCAGATGGCACAAAACAGAAAACGGAACAGTATGTCAATTTCTTAACCCGCTGCCAATTTTCTAGTACGACAGGTTTTTTTGGCCTTAGGTAGAGTATACGTCAATATACGACGTTCTATTAGGGTTGCTCTCTGCCTGAGTAGGTGTATGATATAGATAATGTTTTCAATATATCAACACAAAATAAGGCATTAAACAATTGAGTCAAATTGGATAAATTTAGAGTCAGAAAAGACCTGGGTAAATACTGGTTTGGGAGTAAGATTGTTGGAAGGAATTACCGGGTAGCATAATATAGTTTTTATTGCTGGTTGGCTTCAAGAGCGACTTAAACGTATGAGTTTAGGTGGATATAAATACGAGATTTGTGATGTGGGAACCGACCTGTGAGATTTATATTTATTTAATTTATATGAATTTATATTTACGTTAATTTATATACTTCGATAGCAATTTGTATAATGATAAGTGGACTGTATTTCTGCAATAATCTCTTAATCTCACAAATCGATCCTCTACACATTAGGGGGGGTTATTAAATTAATATATATGCAGCCAATCAAACTACAGTAATAGCTACATACATTGATGAGGTTCCTTATCTTATAGTACAGCAGGTTAGTCCACCAGGTATAACTAGGGTGTAGACACCAAATTATCCTCTTTGAGGTAGCTTCCATATCACCCAGTAACTGGTGCACAATCTTGCATCCTCGTCTTGACCTGTCAAAAGTGCGCTAGCTGTGAAGCCAGAATCCTATATATGACAAGTATATCAGAGAAAACACTATATGGTACATGGAACATGAAAGACCTGGCTTAATTACCTTTAGTATGAGGCGATTTCGCGTTCTAACCGGCTAACCCTATATCCTGACATTAATGGCCATAAATGAATGATAAACGGGTTTCGGATAGACACTTAACTTGTATTTGTAGACAGCGTGTTGACAATGGTACACCTTTGGGTTCCATAACACTACGTCCAAGTAAATTTAACAGGAGCCGAATTTGCTCCCGTGTGAGCCTCTGGTCTCAATAACAATAATGGCTGCCCCTTCCTCCTCACTCTGACGCCTGGCTTACATTGTCCACATTTCAGAAGTGATAGAAGGGTCACATTTACTCTACTTTAATATTGATAATTAAGTTAATTTATATAAGATGTTTTTATGATGGTAAAGTCCAAAGACTAATGTATTTAAGAATAATTCCCAGCAGAATAGCTGGTGAATTATAATAGTATGTGGTGATGATATCCCGTTTTCTATAGACGGTAATTCCACTACAAGTTACGTTTTCTATGGGTAACTTGTTGGTAATACAGTTATTATCTGTATGATTAAATGGTGTCGGATTTTCCGACATAATTCCCTAGGGGGCTGCTCACGGGTCGAAGTCCTAATTAGAACAGACGAACACCGATACTCCTCCTTCGAATTATTAGATTAATTTGATGTTAGTAGTTAGTAATCACACATTTGTGTGTCTGTTCGTACAGGACGGATGTCCCGTACTAGAGTTGCAGGGGTTAGAAGTCTAATGCGATTTCATTTCCCTGTCAACTCTTGAAAGGCTAATATTCAAGCCTTATTACATATTATTTAACCCAGAAGACTGGATGTGATCAAGTACTACAGTCAAGTATGATTCAGGGACTGCAGTGAGATCAGTGACATTAGATATAACTTGAAGTTTCTTCAGGTAACTGGTCACTGATATATAAACACTGAGGCCCATTGAATACATCTTGATTAAATAATAAATGTATCAAATCAGTCATCAGATTTATTGGGGTTTAATTTAGTTAATTGATTCAGAAGACTGAATAGCTCATCATTAAAGTAAAGTATGGTTCTGAGACTGCAGTGGGTTCAGTGACATTGGTCGCAGTGACTTGTAGCTGTTTTAGGCTACTGTTCACTGATTTGCCACTGAGGCCTCATGAACTCAACTCCAGCTTTAAATGATGATACTAACATCAACCTCTGTTGGTATAGTCAGCTGTAATCTCCTTAGTATAATGCTACTGGAGAAATATAATCAGCTGACAAATTTAGATTTCTATTGGTATTGTTTATCTGCAGGCATAGGTCTCCTCAGGCTTGATACTGGGCCTGAGAGTAATTTACCTCCTGCAGAGTTTAACATGGTTATACCCTGATATTTAGTAGGGCTACCGATGAATCGATGACAATAGTCTGTCCCAACAAGGAGACCGAAGTCGGTGAGGTAATCAGACTTAATATTATCTGCCAATTTTATTCCTCTATTTCTCAGGAATTTGGCTGTTGCTCTCAGACCTTGAACTTGTAGGTCTACTGGTATTTTGTCCACCACAATGGCTTGTACTCGACAGACGTACCTGCCTAAGCGTACTGATGGTTGTACCACCTGGTAGACTTGAGGTCCTGCATCTGTTACAAACCCTGAGATGTTGAATGACATCTGGGCTACAGGCCTTAATTGTAATTCATCTGCCAACTTTTTAGTGATATATGTTCTTTGGGATCCTTGGTCAAACAACCCACGGGTATGGACCTTGGCCCTCTTATTCAGGATGGTAATTTGGGCAGTAGGCAAAGTCGTATTACCTTTAGACTTTGCCGATTGGACACTCTTTGTTTGTTGCACCTTGCAGTACTGTACTGTGGTGGGAATGCTATCTTCCACCTTGGGTCTTGAATACGTTAATTTCGTATATTTGCACAGTGCTGCATGGTGCCTACCTCTTCTACACCTGTTACAGGTGTTGAATTGGGTATCACAATAGTCTATGTTGTGTGACTTGAGACACCTCGAACATCTCCCTAATTCCTGGAGTCGCTCAATACGAGTGTCTCTGGTTGGATAATTAGCACAATGGTATGTTGAATGTTTCTTTTTGCAGAACATACATGTCCCCCAGCCTACTGCACGTTTGGAAGTTACCGGTTTGGGTGAACTAGTAACAGTAGGCTTGGAGGATGCTGCTGCATTGTCAGATTTTCTGCAAATTGATGTTTGAGTAATTGACTGATGTTTATTTAGGGTAGTTGTTTTACCCTTTAATTGACTCTTATTTTCTATTTCTGAAGGCTTGCAAGAGGCTTTAACTTCCTCATTTGCTCGTCGTTTGTTTATGATGGAATGTAAACCTTCAGTGATGTCCTGTACTGTCAGGATGGTGTTATGTTGATGTGCATATAATTCATCTAGTATATCGCTGGACAATTTTCGTTGAAGGACTACTTTGGTCATCCATTCACTAGTAGTTATATCAACCTTAAGACTGAATATTCTTAGTAGTGACTCAAACTCCATGCTGAAGGATTGTAATGAGTCAGCAGTCTGATCAGGTTGAGGTAAATCCAGCAATTGTAGTACTAGATGTATGACAGTTTTCTCATTGCCAGCATTATTCCTAGGAGGCTGGACTGGGAAATTAGTGCTGTCGCTATTTTCATTTACATTTTCTACTACTGGTTCAGCTTCACCTCTAGTTTGGAGGCATGTTAACTTAGTAGCCTCAGGTATTGGGTTTTCAGAAACCACAGAGACTGTGGATAAATTGTCTGAAAACTGCTTAATTTCTGGTGGTATATTATTGGGTGAAGCTGTAGTGGGTGAAGCTTTATCCTTGTTGATTAAAGGATCTAATCTGGCTTTACATTTATTCTCAAAAAGATCCAGATCATCCATAACATTATCTACTTTATTTGGTGTACTTGCTATTTGTTCTGATTCAATTATCCTGTGTAAATGTTCCAACCTGCCTTGAGTTTCTTCTTCATATTGTGCTAGGTCAGACAGGAATGGTTCCACATCTTCAACTACTACGTCGTCGTGGACTTGATTTTGGTAAGATTTCCTATTTGCTTTCAATATATGCAATTGGGTTTGAATCTGTAACAGTGGTATTTTCAACCGACGATAATTAATTACAGGCTCATATAACAACTGTTCATATTGGTTGAGATCTCTTGTTAGTTGGCGTTTGCTTGATATTAAAGCACGCTTTGCTTTCTGTGGATTAGTCATGGTGACTTGTTAATTGGGCACCACTGGCTCATAAATTGTGAGCAAGTACTAATGGTAGCCTAGGGTAAAATGCACTCACTAGGCAATAATCCTACCTCTACTAGAGGTTAGCACTTAAAATTAATACACATTATATATATACAATCATCCACACTAATGATTTGAGTGATAAACCAGTGTCATTGGAAGTACCTTTAGGTTAGCTCTTCTATATCACCCTAGGATGGTAGAGACACTAATTAATCACTCAAAGGTGTAATGATCATAAGTAATTTATTATATATACAACTCAACTCGAGTTGATAAAAATTACACCCAAAATAGGGTCTGGACCATTCATTAATGGTGTTAGGTTAATCAATATAGTACAACTGACTATGGTAATAATGGGACTAGGATGAACGATAATAGTTCAACTAGTCAATGGTTAATATCCTACCCTGTTGTGGGTTGGCAATTAGTAAATATTATATTGTGATCACTAGTGCAATATATATTAAATAATTCTCTATTTTGGAGAAATAATATACACAATTATTGATAATAGCCTCTTAATTAGCCTCTATGAAACTTCTAATATTATCTAGAAGTATTAAATATTATTAGTGACCTCGCGAAATAAAGTCCACAAAATTCGTAGATAATCTCTCGCGAAATGTAACACCACGAAATCCGTGAACAATATCGCGAAGACACAGTCACTAATTTGGCTGGATTCTATATTAGCGCTGTCATTTCACGAAATAACACGCCACCAAATCTCTGTGGGTGTGCATGAAACCGCTGATGAGGCAGATCTGAACTGAGGGAGGCTCCTGAGCTCCCTCGAGGCTACGCTTCCGTCTTTGACTGGCTGGCCTTTGTTTTAATAACACTGCACTAGTATTTAATGAATCCACTGGTTAACTGGTTCATCCGGTACTAAGATGACCAAATGTGGGTTCATAGGATCAAATAATCCGTCATCCGGTTCGAAGGACCAAATAATGTGGGAACCGACCTGTGAGATTTATATTTATTTAATTTATATGAATTTATATTTACGTTAATTTATATACTTCGATAGCAATTTGTATAATGATAAGTGGACTGTATTTCTGCAATAATCTCTTAATCTCACAAATCGATCCTCTACACATTAGGGGGGGTTATTAAATTAATATATATGCAGCCAATCAAACTACAGTAATAGCTACATACATTGATGAGGTTCCTTATCTTATAGTACAGCAGGTTAGTCCACCAGGTATAACTAGGGTGTAGACACCAAATTATCCTCTTTGAGGTAGCTTCCATATCACCCAGTAACTGGTGCACAATCTTGCATCCTCGTCTTGACCTGTCAAAAGTGCGCTAGCTGTGAAGCCAGAATCCTATATATGACAAGTATATCAGAGAAAACACTATATGGTACATGGAACATGAAAGACCTGGCTTAATTACCTTTAGTATGAGGCGATTTCGCGTTCTAACCGGCTAACCCTATATCCTGACATTAATGGCCATAAATGAATGATAAACGGGTTTCGGATAGACACTTAACTTGTATTTGTAGACAGCGTGTTGACAATGGTACACCTTTGGGTTCCATAACACTACGTCCAAGTAAATTTAACAGGAGCCGAATTTGCTCCCGTGTGAGCCTCTGGTCTCAATAACAATAATGGCTGCCCCTTCCTCCTCACTCTGACGCCTGGCTTACATTGTCCACATTTCAGAAGTGATAGAAGGGTCACATTTACTCTACTTTAATATTGATAATTAAGTTAATTTATATAAGATGTTTTTATGATGGTAAAGTCCAAAGACTAATGTATTTAAGAATAATTCCCAGCAGAATAGCTGGTGAATTATAATAGTATGTGGTGATGATATCCCGTTTTCTATAGACGGTAATTCCACTACAAGTTACGTTTTCTATGGGTAACTTGTTGGTAATACAGTTATTATCTGTATGATTAAATGGTGTCGGATTTTCCGACATGTGATATGACCCAATAGGTCTTATGCAGCTATTTTTTTTTATTCTTACGTTCCTATGTTATGTATCCTTATTATGTGTATACTATGTGGTGACGTTGGGCGCCTGCTGTGGTATTTTTCATGTCTGGAACATGGTAGTGATATTTGTTTTGAGCTCTGACTTGGCTTGGTGTTACTATCATGAGTGAAAGTTGCAGAAGGCTTATACTAGGCTCATACAATTTTTTATTCACCCGAATTCATTCGTGAATGTGTTTAATCTACGCTCGAAACACTCCATAGATCACGTGGTGTTGGGGGGTTGTGGTGTTGTGGTCTACTCATGCTATATATACTCTATATATATACTCGCACACACACACTCCCCACTCACACTCTCTGTACACAACTACATTGTTTACATAGTGATTCCTAGGTTGTTTACATAGTAATTCCTAGGCTGTTTACATAGTAATTCCTAGGCTAGTTACATAGTAATTCCTAGGGTGTTTACATAGTAATTCCTAGGGTGTTTACATAGTAATTCCTAGGCTGTTTACATAGTAATTCCTAGGCTAGTTACATAGTAATTCCTAGGCTGTTTACACATAAATTCCTAGGCTGTTTACATAGTAATTCCAAGGCTGTTTACATAGTAACTCCAAGGCTGTTTACAAAGTAATTCCTAGGCTGTTTACATAGTTACTCCTAGGCTGTTTACAAAGTAATTCCTAGGCTGTTTACATAGTAATTCCTGGGTTGTTTACATAGTAATTCCTAGGCTGTTTACATAGTAATTCCAAGGCTGTTTACATAGTAATTCCTAGGCTGTTTACATAGTAATTCCTAGGCTGTTTACATAGTAATTCCTAGGCTGTTTACATAGTAATTCCTAGGCTGTTTACATAGTAACTCCAAGGCTGTTTACATAGTTACTCCTAGGCTGTTTACAAAGTAATTCCTAGGCTGTTTACATAGTAATTCCTGGGTTGTTTACATAGTAATTCCAAGGCTGTTTACATAGTAATTCCTAGGCTGTTTACATAGTAATTCCTAGGCTGTTTACATAGTAATTCCAAGGCTGTTTACAAAGTAATTCCTAGGCTGTTTACATAGTAATTCCTAGGCTGTTTACATAGTAATTCCTAGGCTGTTTACATAGTAATTCCAAGGCCGTTTACATAGTAATTCCAAGGCTGTTTACATAGTAATTCCTAGGCTGTTTACATAGTAATTCCTAGGCTGTTTACATAGTAATTCCAAGGCTGTTTACATAGTAATTCCAAGGCTGTTTACATAGTAATTCCTAGGCTGTTTACATAGTAATTCCTAGGCTGTTTACATAGTAATTCCTAGGCTGTTTACATAGTAATTCCTAGGCTGTTTACATAGTAATTCCAAGGCTGTTTACATAGTAATTCCAAGGCTCTTTACATAGTAATTCCTAGGCTGTTTACATAGTAATTCCTAGGCTGTTTACATAGTAATTCCTAGGCTGTTTACATAGTAATTCCTAGGCTGTTTACATAGTAATTCCTAGGCTGTTTACATAGTAATTCCTGGGCTGTTTACATAGTAATTCCTAGGCTGTTTACATAGTAATTCCAAGGCTGTTTACATAGTAATTCCTAGGCTGTTTACATAGTAATTCCAAGGCAAGGTTGATTTCTGAAGTATTTACATTTGCAGACAGAAAGTGGGTGAACCGCTTGTCATTTTTTAAAAACATAGCTAAACAACATAAAAAAAATGGTATTATAATGATACATGTTAATAATATATATGTTATTATATATTAGAAATAATCATTTTTTTATTTATTTGTAGTCAATGGGAATTGGCGGAAGTATTAAGGAGTATTTGGCCTTTATTTATGAAGGCCAGATTAGCCTAGTCCCAAGTCCCAGATTAGCCTAGTCCACAGTCCCAGATTAGCCTAGTCCCCAGTCCCAGATTAGCCTAGTCCACAGTCCCAGATTAGCCTAGTCCACAGTCCCAGATTAGCCTAGTCCCCAGTCCCAGATTAGCCTAGTCCACAGTCCCAGATTAGCCTAGTCCCCAGTCCCAGATTAGCCTAGTCCACAGTCCCAGCCTAGTCATTCAATGTTTATAAATACCGAACAATAATGCCCAGAGGAAAACAATAACCTGTATTCCAAATTACGATCCTCTGAGCAGTGCCTGATGGCCATGTAATTTCCTGATCGTGATGCAGAGAGTGCCACACGCTGATTCACTGACGTGGAGGTTTGTGCGGGAATATTAATAATATTTGTAGGGGAATGCAAGGCTCCGCGCGCATGGCTGACTTCCTCCCCGTTTCCTGTCGTACAAAGAAATTTGCGTTCGGTACCCCGGTCGGGATTAGCAGTTGCCGCTGCTTCCTGTTCGATGTGTTAAGTGCAGACGTGTTGAGGTGTCCTCGATTGTTTTTAATGTTGTATTAAACTCGCGATTGGTGATTTAGTAATGTGGTGCAGCGGTGCGTTGGGGGATGAATGTCATGTTTGTTAATTAATAGTGGTATCGTACGTTTGGCATGTAGGTAGTGGGGCACCACGTTCCTCCGGCCAATCAAGGGTTAGTTTACACTGAGAACGTGCGGAGGTGGGTTGTGGCTCGTCTCCTCAGGTGACAGCTTGGCTTTGGCATGCGTTTACCGTTGGGATTAACTTTGGTAGTCGTCTGTGTGAGGAGCAAGCACACGTAGAGGTGTGTGGGTGCGTCTCAAGCTCGGCCAATGGAACTCGTCTATCCTTGAACACTTGGTATTGTGTGTGTGTGTTTTTTTACAGCGAGTGAAACGGTTTATTTGGTGTGGAGAGGTCCCATGGTGTTGCTTTCCCGAGGCAACTGCTGATGCTACGCTGTGCTAAACTGAGAATTATAAAATCTGGGGTAAAAACATAATTATCAGTTGGGTGTTGATGTGCTGGTGAGAGAGCCAGCCAGCCAGCCTCCCCTGCTTGCTTGCTTGCTGCGAGGTGTACACCCAAAGCAGGCCAGCTGTTCAGCCAAGCATTCCGTCGTTGTTTCATGCTTTCAACGACTGACATGAGACGTCACCGTGGCGGTGTGGGTATTGGGACTAGTAGTGTGTGTTGTGTTGACAAAGTGAAGCAAACATTGCCCTACGTGGCTGCCAACTTGACAGGAACCGTAACTGACAGCATTTAGGCTCGAGGCCTTGGGAAAAGGCAAGTTTGCTTGCCAGATCTTGGAAAGAAAAACTAGGCAAGTTACTTCATCATCATCCGGATGATCCTGAACACGGCAGACGCCAGTGAGCAGGTAAGAACCTTTCAAGACATGACTATTTGGCGGGTCCTTGGGAGCCTCCTTTATTGTTGATACTTGTAGCTTGGTAGGACTGCTGCTTTTGTGATCCGCGGTTCCAGGCTCTGATGGTTCAAGTGAATGAAACTTTAGGATCACGTACGAATGGTTTTAAACAAAGGAGATTCCTAAGTATTTTTACGTATTAATAAAGATATGTACATTCTCTGATGGTTAATTCATCAACTGATGACAATTCTGCATTGCTTAAGGCTACTAATTGCCTTGTTTTAAGACCTGAATTATTTTAATTCTTCTGAATTATGTAAAGAACTGTCCACAGTGGTGTCGGAAAAGGGGCTCCAACGATTTATATTGTGGTTGGCGCCTTACCCGCTACTCCACACCTGCCCTGGCTCACCCTAGCAGCCTAATGTCAATACCCTGGGGGGGGGGGGGGAGAGGTCACGTCGTACTCAACACGGCTCACCACCTGGTTTTAAAACCTAGCTCGAGGCTGTCCTGGCTCGAGGCTGTCCTAGCTCGAGGCTGTCCTAGCTCGAGGCTGTCCTAGCTCGAGGCTGTCCTAGCTCGAGGCTGTCCTAGCTCGAGGCTGGCCTAGCTCGAGGCTGGCCTGGCTCGAGGCTGGCCTGACTCGAGGCTGACCTGACTCGAGGCTGTCCTAGCTCGAGGCTGTCCTAGCTCGAGGCTGTCCTAGCTCGAGGCTGACCTAGCTCGAGGCTGACCTGACCTGACTCGAGGCTGTCCTAGCTCGAGGCAGTCCTAGCTCGAGGCTGTCCTAGCTCGAGGCTGTCCTAGCTCGAGGCTGTCCTAGCTCGAGGCTGTCCTGACTCGAGGCTGGCCTGACTCGAGGCTGACCTGACTCGAGGCTGACCTGACTCGAGGCTGACCTGACTCGAGGCTGACCTGACTCGAGGCTGACCTGACTCGAGGCTGTCCTAGCTCGAGGCTGTCCTAGCTCGAGGCTGTCCTAGCTCGAGGCTGTCCTAGCTCGAGGCTGTCCTAGCTCGAGACTGGCCTGACTCGAGGCTGTCCTAGCTCGAGGCTGGCCTGACTCGAGGCTGACTAAACTCAAGACTAACTCAAATTAACCTAAAGCAGACTAAACCTAACCTGGACCATACATATGTATGTAATGTATGTGCAGTCTTCGTGGCGCTGTGGTAAAACACTCGTCCGGCGCTTCGCAAGGGCTTTGGCCTGGGTTCGTATCCTGGTCGGGGAGGATTGACCGGACGCCAATCCTTAACTGTAGCCTCTATTCACCCGACAGTAAAATGGGTACCTAGTTATTAAACGATTTGGCGGGTCGTATTCCAGGGAAAAAATAGGATTGAGGACCTGCCCGAAACGCTATGCGTGCTAGTGGCTGTACAAGAATGTAAGAATTCTTGTATATGTATATAAATAATTAAATATAATGTTCGCCTACTTGTGCTTGCGGGGGTTGAGCTTCGGCGCTTTCTTTCCGCTTCTCAACTGTCAATCAACCGGTGAACAGATTCCCGAACCTATTAGGCTCTATCGTGTCTAAATTTAAAACTGTATGGAGTCTGCCGCGACCGCGTCTAAGCTAAGGTGTTTATTTACTGTGGACTCCACCACCACAGTTGTACGCGCTAGGCCTTGGGAACCTGCAATGTGGTTTAATTGACGCGCCTTGCCTCGCACCTCTCGCTTTTCAGTCTTGAAGCTCTGAATGGTTATCGCAGCAGTATGGGAGCTTTGTGATGCTGTATTCCTTGCCCCAATCCTAAATCAAATTATATATTATATTATTACTATTATAAGAATTCGCATGATTAGGATAGTTTTCGTTCATTCGACGACACGAAGTTAAACAGAACTGGACCATACTGACTTCCCATAATTCGAGAGGGTTTCCGGAGTTCCTGTACTCCCCGAGCGCGGCCTGAAGCCAGGCTCGACATGTGATATCTTGGTCCAATATGCTGTTGCTTGGAGCTGCCCGCAGGCCCACATATCTACCACAGCCCAGTTGGTTCGGCACTTATTGCAAGAACCAGTTCAAGTGCCTCTTGAATACATCCACCTTCGTTCCGGCAATATTTCTAATGCTTGCTGGGAGGGTGTTGAGCTGCCGTGGACCTCTGATGTTCAGACAGTGTTATCTGATTGTGCCTATTCTGCTCCTCATTGGTTATATTCTGCATTTCCTTCCGTGCCTTTCGCTCTGAGGGTCTATAGCATACTAGCCAGCCGTCACTAGCCAGCCACAACTAGCAATTGGCTAATGGGTTTTGGCTCCCTTATGCTACCTATATAATGTAAGCTGTCGTTACCTACATAGGATAAGCTGTCATGCTTTTTCCTAGCAAATAGAGTAAGCTGTCTCACATGTACCAAAAATAGCGCCATGTTGACAAGAAACAATTAAACAGGTTCCGGCAGGAAGTGACGGACCAAAGAAGTTGTAGTGGCTAGGTTGACCTGCGGGCCGCTCCAAGCAACAACAGCCTGTTGGATCACGTTATCAAAAGCCAGACCCGAAGCCCGACTTTGGCAGTGAAGCTCTTGGAATCCGCTCTGGGAATTTAAATAACGCACAGGTCGTGATGCGTCCGCATGCGTTATTGACGCGTCCGCGTGCGTTATTGACGCGTCCGCGTGCGTTATTGACGCGTCCGCATGCGTTATTGACGTGTCCGCGTGCGTTATTGACGCGTTCACATGTATTAAGCAAGACACACATGCGTATTACCAGGTGGAGATGGCGAGTGTCCGTGCCAGCGTGTGTGTGTATCCAGGTAGAGGGTGAGACGCCGTGTTGAATCATAAAATGTCAAGGCTTTGTTTTGGGGGTGAGTTGGGGGGGGGGGGGCTGCCGGGGTGTTTGGAAGGGGATGGGATGTTGATTAGGAAAGTTTGGGATGTGTATTGGGGTAAGGGGAAGCTCCCCGAGGTGTATGGAGGGAAGGGGGTGTTGATTACGAGAGGGGTTTTGCGTTTAGGTAATTTTGAAGTTAAGTAATTACATGAGTATCTTGTCTACACCTGCACGCGCGCGCACACGTGTTCTCGCAGCTGAACACGATGGGTATGTGACAGTCACATACCATTAATTCTACACTCGCTACAAGGAGTGCCGGACCAAGCGGGCTGTGGTGGGTATGTGTGCCTGCGGGCCGCTCCAAGCAACAGCCTTGTGGACCAAACTCTCACAAGTCAAGCCTGGCCTCGGGCCGGGCTTGGGGAGTAGAACTCCCAGAACCCCATCAACCAAGTATCAACCAGGCTACAAGTTCTCCTGATTCCAACAAATTTATTTATGCAGGTCATATCTCCAGGCTATCCTAAGATCTCTCCCATTGTTTCATTTGTGTCATTATCTGACCCTGTTTCTCAATCTGATGTATTCTGGCTTCAATTGCGAATTAGTTATTCCATTTTTAAGAATTTTGAGATGCGCAAATTCTGAAGGGCTGCTGTATATAAGGATTTTAATAAATTAGCGATAACATCTAATACCAGTTAGCCTAAGGAGCCCATTTATATCAGTAACACAATTACCGGTGTATAAGATATGAAGTTCCTCGTGTTATGGTAGTGTGTGTGTGATACACGGGAAGTCATCTGAGGATAATTAATCTTCATGGCTTAGTTTTAAATGTTTTCAAGCCATCGTAAATAATATTAAGCACTAACGCAGCGGGTGCAGCATAGGCTACGCCTTTTCAATAATATATATATATATATATATATATATATATATATATATATATATATATATATATAATGTCGTACCTAGTAGCCATAACGCACTTCTCGGCCTACTATGCAAGGCCCGATTTGCCTAATAAGCCAAGTTTTCCTGAATTAATATATTTTCTCAAATATTTTTCTTATGAAATGATAAAGCTACCCATTTCATTATGTATGAGGTAAATTTTTTTTTATTGGAGTTAAGATTAACGTAGATATATGACCGAACCTAACCAACCTTACCTAACCTAACCTATCTTTATAGGTTAGGTAGCCGAAAACGTTAGGTTAGGTAGTCGAAAAACAATTAATTCATGAAAACTTGGCTTATTAGGCAAATCGGGCCTTGCATAGTAGGCATAGAAGTGAGTTCTGGCTACTAGGTACGACATATATATATATATATATATATATATATATATATATATATATATATATATATATATATATATATATATATATTTTTATATATATATATTATATATATATATATATATAATAATATTAGCACTTCGCATACAGAGTTACAACTGTTTTGATGCTTGTGAATTGATGTTGTGATGTAGTCCCCAAGCCCGGCATAGCGATCATAATAACATGACTAATCCTAATGATGTGTTCATTAGGCTTCTAGTCAGTGTGTTCAGGAGCGCATTAATACTTTAAATTAGGACTAAGAACACTTCTGTGCCACGTGCCTAGTTCAAACGTCTCTTGTTCCACTTGTGTGCCCTTGGAACAGTGCAGATGACTTCCTGTTGGTTAAGTAGGCTAACCTCTGAACCAGGAATGAAGCCATTCAGCCAACACAATTTTGCGACCTCACACGGAATGACATAGCGGTCTGCAGTGTTAGTGGGTGATACGAGATCAAGGAAGGTGGCATTGCAACAGTCTGAGGATTTTTTATTTTTTTATTTATTTTTTACGTATCCTTACTCCCATGTACTTAGTCATGTATTATTACTGTAAGTACACTCCCATGTACTTACAGTAATACATTTAACCGAGCGTTTTGGAGTGTCGGGTAGATTGTAAGCTTTATTACACACAGAAATCACAATAGCGTGATGCATCAAATGAACAAATCCACAAGGGCCGTAACGAGGCCCTTGTGGAGTTCGAACCTACGTCCGAGAAGATCCCAGACGCTACTTTAATCGGCTGAGCTACGACATGGTTAAAAAAAGCTTTGTCTACTGTCACTCCACACACTTTTCCAGATGATGCTTAGTAAAGACGTTTAGTAACATTGATATTAACATCTAAGATTCATTGACGATTTCTTTAATCATGATTTCGTTAAAACACTTTTCTAACTTTACTTCTAGCTTAGTTCCTGTTAAGGCACATGTGGAGGGGGCTGGGGAGGCACTGGTTTGTCACTGAAAATAAATGATTAATAATTAATACTAATCACTAAGCACACGCAGATGACAATATATCCACAGGGAACAGATGGTAGAGACGAAAACATTCTCAGATTACAAATAAGGAAATATGTTGAACAGGTAAATTTTATTTCGTCAGCCTGCAATAGGTCTTGCTAATGCAGGACCCAAGGGAAGGTTGAAAACCTTCCCTCGGGTCCTTGGGTGCAAACCTTCCCTCGGGTCCTTGGGTGCAAACCTTCCCTCGGGTCCTTGGGTGCAAACCTTCCCTCGGGTCCTTGGGTGCAAACCTTCCCTTGGGTCCTTGGGTGCAAACCTTCCCTTGGGTCCTTGGGTGCAAACCGTTGGTTATGCAATATTACATTGTGGCTTTAGCAAAAAAAAAAAAACGCATTTTACCACTGTCGAAAATTGGCAAATACCATTTAGGCTTAGCACAGTGAACAAGAGAATAGGCTACGGTAATATGGAGTCAATTTTAGGACCGTAGCCTATTCTCTTGTTTCTAATTTGAGTGCTTTCCTAACTGACTAGTGGGCCGTGAGGTTTAGCTCTTTATGCCTCCCCTGCTAATAGTTTTGAAGCTGTTGCTTAATAATTTACTCTTTTTGACGTTCGAATTCTTTGTCGATTCTGGCCTTTAAAGATGTCGATGGAGGTGAATTATTTGAGGTTGGTACAGCGTTTTTAATTAGGCTAAGTCTCTAACGGGTTTGGGACTGATTTCAGTGCATAATCCACAGTTTGCAGAGTGGTATAGGCTATGTTGGTGTGTGGTTGAAGATTACAGACGTGTTAACGGATAGTAGTAGTAGATGTGGTGGTGGTAGGTTTAATTGAAAGAAATTGATGCAATGATTCTGAGGGAGGAAGCGGGAAGCCTTAGGTGATGGATCTCTAGCAAGACGCTGTGCACTTTGGGAAAACAAAATGTATTGCTGACCGATGGATGATGCGCAGTTGATAGGTTGGATGTTACCTTCCTTCCCATCGCCATTCCTTTCCTCCCTCCCACCACTCCTTTCCTCCCTCCCACCACTCCTTTCCTCCCTCCCACCACTCCTTTCCTCCCTCCCACCACTCCTTTCCTCCCTCCCACCACTCCTTTTCCCCTCCCACCACTCCTTTCCTCCCTCCCACCACTCCTTTTCCCCTCCCACCACTCCTTTCCTCCCTCCCACCACTCCTTTCCTCCCTCCCACCACTCCTTTCCTCCCTCCCTCCCACCACTCCTTTCCTCCCTCCCTCCCACCACTCCTTTCCTCCCTCCCTCCCACCACTCCTTTCCTCCCTCCCACCACTCCTTTCCTCCCTCCCACCACTCCTTTCCTCCCTCCCACCACTCCTTTCCTCCCTCCCACCACTCCTTTCCTCCCTCCCACCACTCCTTTCCTCCCTCCCACCACTCCTTTCCTCCCTCCCACCACTCCTTTCCTCCCTCCCACCACTCCTTTTCCCCTCCCAGTTGTCCTGCCTATTCTAATTTCTTCGGCTTCTTCTTTCCTGCGTTTGCTTGTCTGTTCTCGCAGTTCATTTTCAGTCTTGAAATGGTTAGGCACAATTCCAATAATTATGTTTTTTTTTGGCTTTAGAATATACGTAAAAAATGCGAGGTTCTATTTGGAGGAAGGGTTGATTTATATCAAGCCTAGGCTAAATTATAACGTATACCTCTCAACTCACGTATTGGCCTTCAAACCATTGGCCATATTTTTGCCAATTCGACATGATAATTAATATATTAGAGAGCTACAGCGAATACGCGAATGCGCTTGTATATTACGGTAATTGGCTAGGCTAAGTGAGTGCTCATTAGGTGCACAGCTGCTCATGTAGTGCACAGGTGCTTGCTGCTTCAACATGCTAATTTTCGGTACAGCTGTTTCTTCTTTACTCCCTCGTGGACTTTATATATTGATAGATGTAGATAGTTACTCGTTAATGGTGGTAATTATGTAATAGTCTGACTTGTAGTTAAGGGTGGTTTTCTGAGTTGTTATATTATTCTCAAAGTTTCCATTATTTCAGTTTATTTTTTTTTAGTCTGATTATTCTCACTATCTCTAGCATGTTTTACAATTATTTTGTCTGCCTTTATCCCCGTATTATCCTCGCAAACCGTTATTCCTTTGTTATCAGTATTATCGCTCGTATACTTTCTTTATTATTTCCAGTCAGTATTGAATTTAGTTATTCTCTTTTCTCTTTAATCCATTTCCCTGGATTAACTCTTTAGTCCTTGATTATATCTCCTATCCCGCGACGACTCATCTGGGCAGGTGTAAATGTAGATTTCCAGTGCAGAGCCATTGAAGGTGAGGGGAAAAGGCAGTTCCACTGCTATGCAGGGGATTCACGTAACACCACCAAGTGCGACTCAATCTAACAAGAGGTCTGAAAACTCATCCGAAATGTAGGATGCAAAGAGGAAGCCACTTCTACCCTCTTTCTCATTTTTTTTTATCCCCGTCATTGTTTCTTCCGTTGCAACCGTCTCTGCAATTCAAGGCCTCAAGACACTATAGTCCTGCATGCCTCGTACAGTCCTGACAAGTCAGTGGAACAGTCCTGGAAGCGACTCGGCGCCTGCGCAGAGGCGGATGCTAAGCTGGCGGGAGTTTTGAAAAGTCCCGCCAGTCCTGAAAGCGACTCGGCGCATGCGCAGAGGCGGATTCTGAGCTGGCGGGAGTTTTGAAAAGTCCCGCCAGTCCTGAAAGCGACTCGGCGCATGCGCAGAGGCGGATTCTGAGGTGGCGGGAGTTTTGAAAAGTCCCGCCAGTCCTGAAAGCGACTCTGCGCATGCGCAGAGGCGGATGCTGAGCTAGCGGGAGTTTTGGAAAGTCCATTCTTCCATTAGTACCGCTATTTTAAATATACAGAAGCCCCCCCCCCCTGCCTTGTAAATCTCCCCACGCTGGGGTAATACGAAGAAAAGATGTCATGTAAATGTAAAGAATTTTCGTCACTGACTTCGTGCCTAGACACATTGTACAAGAATACTTGGAACACAGTTTTGTTGTTGCTTTACTAGCGAAGTTATACAAAATATAAAGCTAATAAGGGCACACAGATGGAGATGGCTCTCCACTCTGTTGAAGCTACTTTTAGTCTTGACGCCGACGCATTCAGACGCACGCCGACGCATTTAGACGCACGCCGGAGCATTCAGACGCACGCCGACGCATCCCTCTCGCTTATAGCACTATTTTGTATGCACCTCTTACATGACCCTGACACATCAGTATGGATTGTTTAATTCTTACCATCAACTGCCCTCTAATCTTGAGTCGTACGATGCAAGCAGCGACGTCTAACTACCCTCCTTGACCAGACCGCCAACCAGGAGGCTCTGGGCCAGAGACCGGGCCGCGAATTGATTCCCGGAACCCCGGGAAGATTGCATCCTGTGATTGCATGTTAATTGTGCGGAGGTTTATGCGAAGACACCCAGCAACATCAGCAATTGTTACTCCTCTTGCAGCTGCTTGGAAGACCACTTGGCTACTGATGGAACCAGCCATTAGTATTCTTAAGGCAGGGGGAAAGCGTCAAGCCAGTACGACTATATAGCACTGGGACGGTGTCAGGATTTGGGATGGGACGGGGGTAAAGGAATGGTGTCCAACCATTTACATGGTCGGGGATTGAACGCCGACCTGCATGAAGCGAGACCGTCGCTCTACCGTCCAGCCCAAGTGGTTGGGCAGGTGTAGCATAATCTTAGGCGATTAGAAATAGGTGATATACTTAGTATATTCAGTCATTAATCAGTCCGCCAGCATATCTGGTATTATATATATCGCATACCAACCGGTGGTATCAGCTAGGTAAGGAACACGACCCATTCTTAATGGGTCTTTGCCATTCTTAAAGCTGAAGCTTCAGTATGCCAGGTTGTTCCTAGCGGGCTCGGGCGGGCTCCCACCTGGTGTAACTTGCTGAGCATATCTTGGTTCGTGGGGTAAGGCGTGTGTCTAAGGTGACCAAAGAACGTTGATTCGATCCCCATCTTGATCCAAAGTAGCTGGGTAAAATGCCCTGCTCTACACCTCTTGAAACGTGTCTACTTACAGAAGCCTCTACATCTTCCCCTATTCATGGCAGCTATACAGTACGTTTATTAAACACTTTAAACTTCAAAGCTCTATGAAGCTGCTTATAATACAAATAGTTTCAAAGTATAATAGATTCTAAGTTTAATTAAATACAGACTAAGCTGCCAGGATCGAGGAAAGATGTACAGGTTTCGTAAGAGGAGACGTAAAGTGGAAACTTCTACACTCCAGCCTGGCCCCCCTGAGTAGG
Source organism: Procambarus clarkii (assembly GCF_040958095.1). NCBI lineage: Eukaryota > Metazoa > Arthropoda > Malacostraca > Decapoda > Cambaridae > Procambarus > Procambarus clarkii. The sequence continues at coordinate 23,392,792 of NC_091159.1, forward strand.
CCCCCCCAGCCTGGCTTAGAGACGACACATTAGGGGTGATTTGAGTCGGTGGAGGGTTATTAATAGTCAACTATTATTATTTTGAGTTACTCACATCAGTGGTTGTCAACCCGTGGTGGGCGAGTCTGTCCTCATGGCACTTGGAGCAGGACGACCCTAACTGCTGTTCTCCTTTAAATGCCTCATTACATTACCATGCTCCTGAAGGTCATTAGTGGCAATGCCTGTTACCATCACGTTATCTTGGTATATTGGACTGTTGCCTATGGTTATCTTGAGATGATTTCGGGGCTTTTTTTTTTTTTAGTGTCCCCGTGGCCCGGTCCTCGACCAGGACTCACCCCCAGGAAGCAGCCCGTGACAGCTGACTAACACCCAGGTACCTATTTTACTGCTAGGTAACAGGGGTATAGGGTGAAAGAAACTCTGCCCATTGTTTCTCGCCGGCGCCTGGGATCGAACCCAGGACCACAGGATCACAAGACTAGCGTGCTGTCCGCTCGGCCGACCGACTCCCTGATGGTGATGCAACGCGGTGCCTTGGGTCATCAAAGGTCACCTGGTGATACAGTGTGATCTCTCTTGTTGCTGTGGCTTGTTCGAGAGATGTTATTGGTGGTTGGAGTGGTTACCTATTGCGAATTGTTCCAAGGATCACTGGCTCTGGGATAGGCTGTAAAATATCTTTCCACTGGCACCCCCGCTCTCTCAACTGGCACCACGCCCCTCCACTGGCACCCCCCTCCTCTCTCAACTGGCACAATAATATGGTGTTTAACGAGGATAAGTTCCAGCTCATGCGCTACGGAAAAATTGAAAATATAAAAACGGAAACCACGTACAAAACTCAGGCAAATCATAACATAGAACGAAAAGGCAATGTAAAGGATCTGGGTGTACTCATGTCGGAAGACCTTACCTTTAAAGAACACAATAAAGTAGCCGTCACAACTGCAAGAAAAATGACAGGTTGGATAACAAGAACTTTTCACACTAGAGATGCTATACCGATGATACTTTTCAAAACGCTTGTGCTCTCTAGAGTGGAGTACTGCTGCACAATGACAGCCCCTTTCAAAGCTGGAGAAATTGCTGACCTAGAGAGCGTGCAGAGATCCTTTACTGCTAGAATCCACTCAGTAAAACATCTAAATTACTGGGACCGACTAAAGAGCCTAAATCTGTACTCCCTTGAGCGCAGGCGGGAGAGATACATAATAATTTACACGTGGAAAATAGTAGAGGGGCTGGTCCCAAACCTGCACACAGAAATAACACCACATGAGACCAGAAGGCATGGCAGGATGTACAGAATACCCCCGTTGAAGAGCAAAGGTGCAACAGGTACTCTGAGAGAGAACTCTTATCAACATCAGAGGCCCGAGACTGTTCAACACGCTTCCACTACACATAAGGGGCCAACCCGTTCTCGCAAATTCGTAAAGTCAATATTGACTTATTAACTACGTGCATAGGTGATATACTAAACATAATAGATACCCCTAAAAAGATTCATAGAAAACACCGACCTTACCTAACCTTGTTAGTATCTTAAGATAAGCATCTTATTGCTTCGTAATTACAATTATTACTTAACCTATACCTATTATAGGTTAGGTAATAATTGTAATTACGAAGCAATAAGATGCTTATCTTAACATACTAACAAGGTTAGGTAAGGTCGGTGTTTTCTATGAATATTTTTAAGGGTATATTATGTTAAGTATGTCACCTATGCACATATTTAATAAGTCAATATTGACTTATTAAATTTGCGAGAACGGGTTGAAGGGGCATAACTGGCCAACCCCTCACAGTGTTCAAGAGAGAACTGGATAAGCACCTCCAAAGGATACCTGATCAACCAGGCTGTGACTCATACGTCAAGCTGCGAGCAGCCGCGTCTAACAGCCTGGTTGATCAGTCCAGCAACCAGGAGGCCTGGTCGACGACCGGGCCGCGGGGACACTAAGCCCCGGAAGCACCTCAAGGTAGCCTCAAGGTAAGGTAGCCCCCTCTCTCAACTGGCACCTCCCCCCTCTCTCAACTGGCACCTCCCCCCTCTCTCAACTGGCACCTCCCCCCTCTCTCAACTGGCACCTCCCCCCTCTCTCAACTGGCACCCTCTCTCAACTGGCACCCTCTCTCAACTGGCACCTCCCCCTCTCTCAACTGGCACCCCCCCTCCTCTCAACTGGCACCCCCCCCTCCTCTCTCAACTGGCACCCCTCCTCTCTCAACTGGCACCTCCCCCCTCCACTACACACATTCCACTCCATAACACAATGCACCACACAACCTTATCAAACCTTATCAGTACTAACATATAACCCAAACCACACGAATGATATGAGTGCCGACGATTCTGTCCATCATATCATGACCAGGGGTCCAAAATGGTCCGAAACGGCGTCAGTTTCATGTCTGTTGGGTTATAACTGAAAGTCATATCAGTCATGATATGACTTTCTTCCGTTCACTTGGGTTCTAGGAGACTCGAACTCTGGTCCCCACGTGTGAGAGGCCAAAGCTCTATCGACACACCCTAGTTGTGTATGAAACCTGATTGCCGAATGAGGTTGTTAGAGCTGGCTGTTAACTGCTACGTGTATTTATATTATTCCCTTGAAGCTCAACAGTCAGGGCATTCGCTTCTGCCTTTAACCGCGTGTTTTCATTGGTTGAGGTTCGGCATGTGTGCTCTGATTGGCCAGGGGATTCTAAAGCTCCTCTGATAGGTTAGAAGATTTGATTCGATCATTCTAGAATATACGGAGCGTCCGTTGAATTCTACCCCCCCCCCCTTCCTTATGGTGGCTGGATATAATTGGTTTGTCAGGTAGTTGACTCTCAAGCCTAACTGCTGTCTTGAGGTTATCTTGAGATGATTTCGGGGCTTTTTAGTGTCCCCGCGGTCCGGTCCTCAACCAGGCCTCCACCCCCAGGAAGCAGCCCGTGACAGCTGACTAACACCCAGATACCTATTTTACTGCTAGGTAACAGGGGCATAGGGTGAAAGAAACTCTGCCCATTGTTTCTCGCCGGCGCCTGGGATCGAACCCAGGACCATAGGATCACAAGTCCAGCGTGCTGTCCGCTCGGCCGACCGGCTCCCTATGTTACACCTTGCTGTGTAACATTGTGGCAGAGGGAAGGGCAATGGTGGTAGTTGGGGATGGTGGTAGTGGTGGTGGTGTTGGTAAAGATGGTAGTGGTGGAGATGCTGCTGGTAGTGGTGGTGGTAGTGGTGGTGCTGGCGGAGGTGCTGGTAGTGGTGGAGGTGGTGGTAGTGATGATGGTGGAGGTGGTGGTAGTGGTGGTGCTGGCGCTGGCGGAGGTGCTGGTAGTGGTGGAGGTGGTGGTAGTGATGATGGTGGAGGTGGTGGTAGTGGTGATGTTGGTGGTCGTGGTGATGTTAATGACAAAATTGGTGATGTTGGTGTAGGTGGTAGCGATGCTGACGATGCTGGTAGTGGAGGGATGAAGATTGTGGTGAGGTGGTGGTGGTGGTGATTCCTGTTGTGAGTGCTTCCATTGGCATTTGGCAGCCAGTGCCAGTATGACTGCCTGACAGTGCCAAGGTGTGGGCTGTCATTACTGTGATGTGTGCCTGTCACCACCGCGGTATCCTTCCTTACCTTGCACTTGTTGTGGTTAAACTCTAGCAGCCATTTATCTATTAAGGACTATAATGCTTTACAATCGTCCTCAGCTTTTTAAGATTGACTGACATAGCAGAATTGAAGAGGAAGTTTAGGTACGGGGAGTGTGTTGACTATGAGGCTGGTTGATACCTGGTTGATGGGGTTCTGGGAGTTCTTCTACTCCCCAAGCCCGGCTCGAGGCCAGGCTTGACTTGTGAGAGTTTGGTCCACCAGGCTGTTGCTTGGAGCGGCCCGCAGGCCCACATACCCACCACAGCCCGAGGTAGGTAGGAGAGGGAGGGGATTATGGGGTCAAGACGCTGGAGGGAAGTGAGCTGTACAACATACTTCACCTTGAGTATTGCACAGGGTCAACATTCCTCCACTACTGACTGTCGTGATCTTCATTGTCCATCATTCTCCTTCGGGAAGCAGCATTCTCCCGTGAATCATTCTCATCATTTCCCTGTATGACTATCATCCTCCACCACACGCAGGCGCCCAGACGCACGCGCGGGTGGAACGACTTGCTTCTACGTCAAATGTTGGGAGTTTGCGATGTTTACAACCTACGTGAGACCATCCTTGTGTGTGCAGCACCGTCGTATATGCCTTACTTTAAAGCAGCACATCCGAAAATGTCGTAAAAGGGTCAAAATTGCTACGAAACTTAGTTGTAGAGACGATGGGGGCGGGTTAGTATAGATGGACTAATTCTTAGGTCGATATAATCGGGACTCCGGAGGCAGAGCTCGACTCTTGAGATATGTGGGGTTAAGGTTGAGTACACAGGCGCTCTCGGGCATGCACTCGGGGCCTCGGGGTGGCAGACAAGTGCACTCAGTTACTGGAGGTGTTTTGTCAGTGTGGGGGAGGTTATTGGGCTCTGACACCCAGGCTTGATCTCTGGGGGGTGGGGGAGGGGGGGGGGCTTCTTACACCACCTTCACCATTGTTTTGTTGTAGTTCTTGCTTTCTTTCCTTCCTTCCTCTCCTGCCTGCCTTCCTCTCCTGCCTTCCTTCCTCTCCTGCCTTCCTTCCTCTCCTGCCTTCCTTCCTCTCCTGCCTGCCTTCCTCTCCTGCCTGCCTTCCTCTCCTGCCTGCCTTCCTCTCCTGCCTGCCTTCCTCTCCTGCCTGCCTTCCTCTCCTGCCTTCCTTCCTCTCCTGCCTGCCTTCCTCTCCTGCCTGCCTTCCTCTCCTGCCTGCCTTCCTCTCCTGCCTTCCTTCCTCTCCTGCCTTCCTTCCTCTCCTGCCTTCCTTCCTCTCCTGCCTGCCTTCCTCTCCTGCCTGCCTTCCTCTCCTGCCTGCCTTCCTCTCCTGCCTGCCTTCCTCTCCTGCCTTCCTTCCTCTCCTGCCTGCCTTCCTCTCCTGCCTTCCTTCCTCTCCTGCCTGCCTTCCTCTCCTGCCTTCCTTCCTCTCCTGCCTGCCTTCCTCTCCTGCCTTCCTTCCTCTCCTGCCTGCCTTCCTCTCCTGCCTTCCTTCCTCTCCTGCCTTCCTTCCTCTCCTGCCTGCCTTCCTCTCCTGCCTTCCTTCCTCTCCTGCCTGCCTTCCTCTCCTGCCTTCCTTCCTCTCCTGCCTTCCTTCCTCTCCTGCCTGCCTTCCTCTCCTGCCTGCCTTCCTCTCCTGCCTGCCTTCCTCTCCTGCCTGCCTTCCTCTCCTGCCTGCCTTCCTCTCCTGCCTGCCTTCCTCTCCTGCCTGCCTTCCTCTCCTGCCTGCCTTCCTCTCCTGCCTTCCTTCCTCTCCTGCCTTCCTTCCTCTCCTGCCTTCCTTCCTCTCCTGCCTGCCTTCCTCTCCTGCCTGCCTTCCTCTCCTGCCTGCCTTCCTCTCCTGCCTGCCTTCCTCTCCTGCCTTCCTTCCTCTCCTGCCTGCCTTCCTCTCCTGCCTTCCTTCCTCTCCTGCCTGCCTTCCTCTCCTGCCTTCCTTCCTCTCCTGCCTGCCTTCCTCTCCTGCCTTCCTTCCTCTCCTGCCTGCCTTCCTCTCCTGCCTTCCTTCCTCTCCTGCCTTCCTTCCTCTCCTGCCTGCCTTCCTCTCCTGCCTTCCTTCCTCTCCTGCCTGCCTTCCTCTCCTGCCTTCCTTCCTCTCCTGCCTTCCTTCCTCTCCTGCCTGCCTTCCTCTCCTGCCTGCCTTCCTCTCCTGCCTGCCTTCCTCTCCTGCCTGCCTTCCTCTCCTGCCTGCCTTCCTCTCCTGCCTGCCTTCCTCTCCTGCCTGCCTTCCTCTCCTGCCTGCCTTCCTCTCCTGCCTGCCTTCCTCTCCTGCCTGCCTTCCTCTCCTGCCTGCCTTCCTCTCCTCTCTTCCTTCCTTCCTTCCTTTCTTTCTTTCTTTCTTTCTTTCTTTCTTTCTTCCTCTCCTCTTTCTTTCTTCCTCTCTTTCTTTCTTTCTTCCTCTCCTCTCTTCCTTCCTTCCTTCCTTCCTTCCTTCCTTCCTTCCTTTCTTTCTTCTTTCTTTCTTTCTTTCTTTCTTTCTTCCTTTCTTCCTCTCCTCTCTTTCTTCCTACCTTCCTTCCTTCCTTCCTTCCTTCCTTCCTTCCTTCCTTCCTTCCTTCCTTCCTTTCTTTCTTTCTTTCTTTCTTTCTTTCTTTCTTTCTTTCTTTTTTCCTTCCTCTCCTCTCTTTCTTCCTCCCTCACTTACTCATAACAAAGATTACCATCCTCTTCCTCCTCCCTCTTATTTATTGCATTATCTTCCCCATTTCCCTATTTCTCGTCGCCCTTCGTAGTCCGGCCCCACACAGTGTTCGTGGAGGGGGGGGGGGGTATCGGCGTGGGTCAAGCAGCGGGGTGAGGCATTTAATGAGTAGTTGACGCCCTTTAACCAGTAATTGGATGTTTGGGGGGGGGATAGGGTGATGGTGGGGGAGAAGGGGGAGCCGCTCCCACATTTCTTACCGTCCCCCCCAATCTACCTATCAAACTACCCGCGCCTCCAGGCCAGGCCACAAACCAAGAGGTCTGGTCAGGAAACCGGCCGCGGGGTTATTGATCCTCGAAACTACCCCCCAAGGTAACCTCGGTATTGATCTCATTCTCCCTATTGTGTGAGAAGGGAAGGGCGACTGAAGCACTTCTCCCGCAGATAAAGTTATTTATAACCTCCGCTTGAGAGTTAGAGGATCGAACATGGGGAATTGAATGCCCTTTCGTCCAGACACACATTCTCGTGGGATATTTTATTCCGTTTTGTCCTGTTTTTTGGGGGGGAATCAGTTTCCTGAGGACAAGTTAAGCGTTTTCGGCGTCCTGTGATCCCGTGTCCTGAAGCGAGTCTTCGTGTGGTGTCTTGTAAGCCTTACTAGGTAACTGGTGTTGTAAAAGTAGGGAGAGAGAGGAGAGACAGACAGGTAGGGAGAGTGAGGAGAGAGACAGGTAGGGAGAGAGAGGAGAGAGAGGCAGGTAGGGAGAGTGAGGAGAGAGAGGCAGGTAGGGAGAGTGAGGAGAGAGAGGCAGGCAGGGAGAGTGAGGAGAGAGTGTCGGACGGTGGTATATAAATGGAAGATGATGAAACACAACTGTTGACAGTGGCCAGACTTCAGCTATTGTTCCAAACTGTGAATAAACTTGTAACTTCACCTGCCCGGTGGGAAAAGATTTGATTAAACCATTCCCCTTTAGGTCTCAGCCGGGCCTCGTGGTAAGCCTCAACATTTTACTGTTTCCTTTTTTTGTGTTTCGTGAGATAGGCTGTCCATGCCGGTGCTGCATACTCTAGCAGTGGTCTCTCGTGCGTAGTGGATATCGCCGTGATAGAAGTCGTGTCAAAGAGCTCCTTTGTCCATTATAATGTTCTGTGAATTGGGTAGTTTGGGGTTTTGTAAGTTCTCGTGTTTATAGTGGTGATTGTCTCTCTCCCTTCCTCTCCCTCCCCCTCCCTCCCTTCCTCTCCCTCCCCCTCCCTTTCCCTCTCCCTCCCTTTCCCTCTCCCTCCGTCCGCCGTGTAGATAAATAATACGAAATAAGGGAGCATAATGCAGGGGCATAAGGTCGACTATCTGGTAGGAGCCCGCCGACGGCGGCGTCGGGGGGCCGTCTGGGAACAGAGGCCTTGCTCAGTACACTCCCAAGATCAACATGGCCAGAAACTGAGGAAGAACTGTGGGTGTGGAAGACCATGGTGTTGAAGGCTGCTGGGATACAGCAGTGGTTGTTCTTGGAGCTGCAGCAATGCACCAAACAGTAGCTGCAGCAGCAGACGAAGGCAAACAGAGAGCAAGTGGTGGCGGGTCGTATTCCAGAGGGGACAACTCTTGACGGCTGTAAGGTCGAGTCAGAAAGTAGACTCCTGGACCCGTCTCTCTAAACTTGTGTGAGGAGGTTATCTTGAGGTTATCTTGAGATGATTTCGGGGCTTTAGTGTCCCCGCGGCCCGGCCCTCGACCAGGCCTCCATCCCCAGGAAGCATCCCGTGACAGCTGACTAACTCCCAGGTACCTATTTTACTGCTAGGTAACAGGGGGTATAGGGTGAAAGAAACTCTGCCCCATTGTTTCTTGCCGGCGCCTGGGATCGAACCCAGGACCACTGGATCACAAGTCCAGAGTGCTGTCCGCTCGGCCGACCGGCTCCCCAGAGACGGGGAAACCTTACCTCTTCCCCCCAAACAAAAGACTCACGTACAAAAATACCAATCATAGCCTCGTGTCTTCAATTGCAGACGTTATTAGGATCACCGTGACTATGGAGGTGTATAAGACATTGGAACACTTTGTACAGATATTGGCGCCATCTTACGGCGGGCAGCGAATATTCAAGTGATAAATGTCAATTACGTATATATGTCAAGACTGAGGGGTGGGTCGGGTGGATGAGGCTGCAAGGGAAGAGATGGTCACTAAGTTACAGCCCCGCTCCTGTGCTAGGTAGGTCCACTACGGGCTCACCAAAGCCCGTGCTACTTGGAACTTTTTATTCCCAGTAACTGAATCTATAACAACAACAGAGAGATGGTCAGTGTTTTGATTGATACGATGCAATCTTGAGTGCGTACGAGGCGAGAGTTTCTAGAGTGCGTTCCAGTCGGAGACAATGAGTGTTTTGAGTGCCTTCAGTGGACGGGTAGTTTAAATGACCCCCTTATACTGTTGTACCTGTCCACAATTCCGAGGATCAACGTCCCAGCGGCCCGATCTCCGACCAGTCCTCCCGGATGGTCGTCTGGTCAAGCAGGCCTTCTGGTAGGTGACGTGTGTCACCTTACGCTGTTCCAGAGTGTTGAAAAGTCTTATGTTGATAGTTTTATTTCAACGTTCATATTACACTTTTCAATGAGGCGACTTTGCACATCCTGCCATGCCTCCTGTCATTTTTCATGCGGTTGTGACAGCTACTTTATTTGTGTTCTTGAAAAGTAAGGACTTACGACCTGAGAGAAGGAGGAGGAGTAGAGGAAGTGAAAACTCACACCCCAGAAGTGACTCGAACCCATACTGCCAGGAGCACTCTGCAACTGGTGTACAGGTCCCCTTAACCACTCGACCCGCCTCTACGAGAAGGGGTCGATCGTACGACGATCGTACAATGTACTTGACGATCGTACTTGACGATCGTACAATGGTCGAAAGGTTTTGTGAACACTGCGTGTATTACATCAGCGTTGGCTCGTCTTGCAGGGCCTCTAAGAGCATGTCATGGTGGTCTAGCAGTTGTGAGAGGCCTCAAGGGCGTTGGGAGTAGCGAGGTTACTCGAGTATGTGTGTAGGTGGAAGGTGGCAAGTGTGTGTTGGAGGGGTGAAGTGCTTGAATGTGTCTGTGTGTAGGGAACAATATTAGCAGAGTTGAGGGACCACTCATACTGGTTGGACCTAGTCGTCCTCCTCTTTATCTTCCTCTTTATCTTCGTCCTCCTCCTCTTCCGCCTGTTCCTCGCCTCGCTACGCACGAAAGACTTGAGGGCGAAGGACGCTGCCGGAAACTACTTTGTGAACCGGAAATGTCACCCTGCAGTGGATGACCTCTGCCTTAACTGGTTTTTTGTCCCTAGCCCTGTGTTTCAGGCCCCCCTCCCCCCCTCTGTCGCTTCAGGGCCCACCACCCCCCCACTTCAGGGCCCACCACCCCCCACTTCAGGGCCCACCACCCCCCCACTTTAGGGCCCACCACCCCCCCCCCCCCCCCACAACGGAGCTACATGTATAAACACAGATAAGTCCTCACACTCAAAGCACCGCAATATTTACGATAGCGACCACAGCGTACAAATTCCGACGCATTAATGAAATTAAATGTACCGCAATGTTGACGAATGTTGGTGACTAATGAGCCACGGTAGGATAGACGTCCAGATTCGTACGCTTGTGGTGAGACAGGAACACTTGAAATATGACGGTGGTTGTGTTGTGATAGGGGGAAGATATGGCAAGGTTGAAAGAGGAAGGGAGGATAGGATGGGGAGGTGAGAGGGGGGGGGGAGGGGGGAAGAAGGTAGGTGATGTATCATGAAGGGAGGAGGAGGCAGGATGGGAAAGGTGAACACCCTTACCTACTCTCTCTAACCTCTTTATTGTACACGGGTCGGTACAGAAACAGATGTCTTCTGACTCCTGTTAGTAGGTGTGTGTGTGTGTGTGTGTGTGAATGCACTCCACCCCCCCCCCCCCTGAACCCCACCCACACCACCCTCACTCCCACAACCCCCTCCCCCCTCACTCCCTGTACACGACGTAACCAATGTGTGAGTATCGCCCGGTACACCACCACCAGTTCGACAGGCAGCGCCACCACACTACACCCAAGTTGGTCAGTGTCCAGGTCTTGTTTCATCGAGTAATACTGAGAGAGATACACGGAGAGACTGGCTGAGAGAGAGACACGGAGAGACTGGCTGAGAGAGAGACACGGAGAGACTGGCTGAGAGAGAGACACGGAGAGACTGGCTGAGAGAGAGAGACGGAGAGACTGGCTGAGAGAGAGAGACGGAGAGACTGGCTGAGAGAGAGAGACGGAGAGACTGGCTGAGAGAGAGAGAGAGACGGAGAGACTGGCTGAGAGAGAGAGAGAGACGGAGAGACTGGCTGAGAGAGAGAGAGAGACGGAGAGACTGGCTGAGAGAGAGAGAGACACGGAGAGACTGGCTGAGAGAGAGAGAGACACGGAGAGACTGGCTGAGAGAGAGAGAGACGGAGAGACTGGCTGAGAGAGAGAGAGACACGGAGAGACTGGCTGAGAGAGAGAGAGACACGGAGAGACTGGCTGAGAGAGAGAGAGACACGGAGAGACTGGCTGAGAGAGAGACACGGAGAGACTGGCTGAGAGAGAGAGAGACACGGAGAGACTGGCTGAGAGAGAGAGAGACGGAGAGACTGGCTGAGAGAGAGAGAGACGGAGAGACTGGCTGAGAGAGAGAGAGACACGGAGAGACTGGCTGAGAGAGAGAGAGACACGGAGAGACTGGCTGAGAGAGAGAGAGACTAATTTATATATTGCTTATCTGACGTAGTTTTTCTTTATTTTTCAGGTAAATGGAAGAGGCAACGTCAGTTGATCAGCGAGGTGGAGGAGACGGTAGGGACTGGCTGCTGACACCGTGTATAGTGTGAGTTATGACAGCTGGCGGGCTGTCCGCCTTGCTGACACCCTGTATAGTGTGAGTTATGACAGCTGGCGGGCTGTCCGCCTTGCTGACACCCTGTATAGCGTGAGTTATGACAGCTGGCGGGCTGTCCGCCTTGCTGACACCGTGTATAGTGTGAGTTATGACAGCTGGCGGGCTGTCCGCCTTGCTGACACCCTGTATAGCGTGAGTTATGAGAG
>NC_091159.1:23414177-23487844 GCF_040958095.1 Procambarus clarkii
TATATAATTCCTTATGACAGGGGTCTCGTGCTGGGTGGTGGCTGCCGTCTGGAATGGGCAAGTGTTATTAGTTCATAACGCTTTAGTTCTGACACTAGCGCCACGCTGCTCTTATTAGCGGGGGCTTTCGTTGATGTTTTGGAGGGGGGGGGGGATTTTGTGGGGGTGGTGGTGATGGTTGTAGCTTGTTTGTGCGTCAGTGTTTTTGTGTGTGGGTTGGTTTGTGTGTGTGTCTCTCTCTCTCATCTCCCTCTCTCTCTCTCTCTCTCTCTCTCTCTCTCTCTCTCTCTCTCTCTCTCTCTCTCTCTCTCTCTCTCTCTCTCTCTCTCTCTCTCTCTCTCTCTCTCTTCCCCTCTCCCCCCTCTCTCTCTCTTCCCCTCTCCCCCCTCTCTCTCTCTTCCCCTCTCCCCCCTCTCTCTCTCTCTTCCCCTCTCTTCCCCTCTCCCCCCCCCCTCTCTCTTCCCCTCTCCCTCCCTCTCTCTCTTCCCCCCTCCCCCCCCCCTCTGTCTCTCTTCCCCCTTCCCCCCCCCTCTGTCTCTCCCTCCCCCCCCTGTTATCTCCCACTCAGTAAGCACATTGGTCCATTTAACACACTTGACGTGACAAAAGAGGTGCCAGACGCCCCCCCCCCGCATGCCATAGACATGATTCACCACTTGTCACGCTTTTGTCACTGTCACCTCACTGTCACCCCCATTGGACAGACAGACAGAGGCACGCCCGAGGGTACTTTATTGAGAGATCAGTTTTAATAGTAATGTGGGCTGCAGGAGGATTGCCACACAAGAGGCGTATTCACAGCTCCTTTAGTGTGCCCAGCCACTCAGTCTGCTCTATTGGGGCGAGTGGTGTGGCTGGGGGAGGGAGGGGGGCCTAGGATTGGTGGGGGGGGGGATTGGTGTGGCCAAAAGTAACTGTTAATACTTTGGATTAATTACAATAATATCTCTTTGATATCGACCCGTCATTGATCGCAGAGGAAGTCAACGACAGTAGCTGGGACGGCCTGATATTCGGCTATCCTCACGTGATAACCGAAGTCAATTGACCCCACGATAACGAGTTAACTAATCCCTGCTCGTACGAGATACCTTAGTACGAACAGGGATTAATTAACGTCACTGGAGAGTCACTAATCATGAAAGATGTTCAAGGGTTTCAGCTGACTGGTCCATCATTACTTAATGACTGTTCCCAGAAACGCAAACATCTTCAAAACAATCAAATATATACCTGGTTGACGGCGTTCTGGGATTCTTCTACTCCCCAAGCCCGGCCCGAGGCCAGGCTTGACTAGTGAGAGTCCGGTCCACTAGGCCCGCTTGGAGCGGCCCGCAGGCCAACATACCCACCACAGCCCGGTTGGTCCGGCACTCCTTTAAGGAAACTATCTAGTTTCCCGTTGAAGATGTCCACGGTTCTTCCGGCAATATATTTTTGCAAACTATACCCCAATTAGAAGGGCTCTACTACCACCTCGTCATAAGGCGAGGCTGCCTCAGGCCTCCAGGACAAAGTATAGATCTTCTGTGGCCTGCAAGCTCCTGCAACCTTGTTCTCAACCAGCTTCTTGGGGCTTCTTCCAGGCTAATGGCATCTGAGCCTGACCAAGCCATTACGACGTCGCGCTTGGAGGTCGAACTCGACAACAGCGCAGAGGTCTGCAGCTAGCTAGGCTCACTCTGAAGATGTTACTCGACCAAAAGATTACATTCACTCCAAACATCGACCACCTACGGGCTATTCATGCCCGTGCCGCCCCTTGGCCTTCATCAGCCAGTCTGTAGCTAGTACCTGGTTCATCCTGTAGGTCAGAGAGGTTAATGTCTCGCATGAAAGGGAAGTATATACTTCATAGGGAAAGAGTGAGGTATTTCCCCAGTTTACGTGTTGAATATACAGTGCAACATTTACTCATGTCAGAGGTCAGTCTCTTGACCCTCTATACTCCTTGCACAGGTACAGTATTCTGCACATCCTACCATGCAATGGGGGGAGTTTCTTTCACCCCTGAATGCCCCTGTTACCTAGCAATAAATTGGTACCTGGGAGTTAGTCAGCTGTCACGGGCTGCTTCCTGGGGGGTGGAGGCCTGGTTGAGGACCGGGCCGCGGGGACACTAAGCCCCGAAATCATCTCAAGATATGCATCCTGGTCTCGTGTGGTGTTATTTCTGTGTGCAGATTTAGGACCAGTCCTAGTATTTTCCGTGTAAATTATTATGTATCTCCCACAAGTGATCTAGGGAATACATATTTACACAATTTAAATGATCTCAGTAATTCAGATGTATTATGGAGTGGATTCTAGTACAAGATCTTTGCACGCTCTCCAGGTCAGCAATTTCTCCAGCGTTGAATGGGGCAGTTAGTGTGCAACAATATTCCACCCTAGAGAGTGATAGTGTCTTGAGAAGTATCATCATTAGAATGGCACCTCTTGTTTGAGAGGTTCGTGTCAACCACCTGTCTGTCTGTCTTGCCGATGGTTGGACAGTTGCTGTGTGTGGTGAGGGGCTAGGAATGGTGAGGGGCTAGGAATGGTGAGGGGCTAGGAATGGTGAGGGGCTAGGGATGGTGAGGGGCTAGGGATGGTGAGGGGCTAGGAATGGCGAGGGGCTAGGAATGGCGAGGGGCTAGGAATGGTGAGGGGAGCAATGGTGAGGGACTTGAAGTATGAGAGGTGTTGGTAAAGGTGGTGAGTGTGATGGTGATGAGTAATAGTGATGGTGCTGATACAAGGCTCTCACTAATGAGTAGGAGCAGCCTCTGCTGCTTTGATGGATGAGAAATGATGAGTAGAGTGTTGTGATGAGTGAATGAGTTAGGGGGGAGGGGGAGAGAGGGAATGATGGACAGGGAGAGAGAGGGAGAGAGGGAGGGAGGTCACGTCTCGTGCCAATGGAAATAACGCTCTATTATGAGTTATTCTTCACAGTAACTCTTGCTCACGGTCGTCTCGTGAAGGGGGTGGGAAGGGGGTCTTTGTGGGACGGTGGAGGGGGGATTCTGAGCCTAAGTGGGGGGGGTGAAGATGGCTGGTCTAACGGACGAAGGGATATTCTCTTGGGATGGGGTGGTTGTAAATACAAGTATTGGATGCGAGTATTTCTTACGGGCTATTCATGCCCGTGCCACCTCTTGGGTGGCTTAATCTTCATCAATCAATCATCGCGAGTATTTCCATTCATTCCTTCGGCTTAATCAGATCAACCAGGCTGTGATTCATACGTCAGGCTGCTGCGGGCAGCCGCGTCTAACAGCCTGAATGGCCAGTTCAGCAATGAGGCCTTATCGAGGACCGGGCCGCGGGGACGCTGAGCCCCGAAATCATCGGTAGGTAAACTGACTAGGTAAGCTAGGTTAGGTTAGGTGGGTTACTTAGGTTTGTGCGCGTCTGGTTAAGTTAACACTTCGTATTTTGTACGTTGTCATATCAAGAGAACGGGCTGCCTTGTCCACTTTGTTTCTCGGTATCTCGCATGTTGTGATTATATCTCCTCAGTTGTGCTGAGGGCAGAGAGATGATGCTGGCGGTGAATGTGATGATAGTGGAGATGATGGGAGGGATGTAGAGGATGCTGTGAGACTGAAAGCACTCCAGAACTGTCACTAGGCTCTCCTTAACTACTCCTCCGACACGAGAGAGAGAGAGAGAGAGAGAATGAGAATGTGTGTGTATGTATGTATGTATGTATGTATGTATGTATGTATGTATGTATGTATGTATGTATGATATTAATTTAGAGTTTAAGTACTATTGAAAAAATTTAAAATTTTTTGGTCTGATCGAAAAATAGGAATCAGGTAGGGATAAACAAAAAAAATTTGCTCGAAGACAAACTGTTCTGTATGTAAAGGTCTGTACAGCCTCAGGCTCCCCCACCAGCCCCTGACGTCACTCAGGCTCCTCCACCAGCCCCTGACGTCGCTCAGGCTCCTCCACCAGCCCCTGACGTCACTCAGGCTCCTCCACCAGCCCCTGACGTCGCTCAGGCTCCTCCACCAGCCCCTGACGTCGCTCAGGCTCCTCCACCAGCCCCTGACGTCACTCAGGCTCCTCCACCAGCCCCTGACGTCACTCAGGCTCCCCCACCAGCCCCTGACGTCACTCAGGCTCCCCCACCAGCCCCTGACGTCACTCAGGCTCCTCCACCAGCCCCTGACGTCACTCAGGCTCCTCCACCAGCCCCTGACGTCACTCAGGCTCCTCCACCAGCCCCTGACGTCACTCAGGCTCCTCCACCAGCCCCCGACGTCACTCAGGCTCCCCCACCATCCCCCTGACGTCACTCAGGCTCCCCCACCAGCCCCTGACGTCACTCAGGCTCCTCCACCAGCCCCTGACGTCACTCAGGCTCCTCCACCAGCCCCTGACGTCACTCAGGCTCCCCCACCAGCCCCTGGCGTCGCTCAGGCTCCTCCACCAGCCCCTGACGTCACTCAGGCTCCTTTACCAGCCCCTGACGTCACTCAGGCTCCTCCACCAGCCCCTGACGTCACTCGGGCTCCTCCACCAGCCCCTGACGTCACTCGGGCTCCTCCACCAGCCCCTGACGTCACTCGGGCTCCTCCACCAGCCCCTGACGTCACTCGGGCTGCTCCACCAGCCCCTGACGTCACTCGGGCTGCTCCACCAGCCCCTGACGTCACTCGGGCTGCTCCACCAGCCCCTGACGTCACTCGGGCTCCTCCACCAGCCCCTGACGTCACTCGGGCTCCTCCACCAGCCCCTGACGTCACTCGGGCTCCTCCACCAGCCCCTGACGTCACTCGGGCTCCTCCACCAGCCCCTGACGTCACTCGGGCTCCTCCACCAGCCCCTGACGTCACTCGGGCTCCTCCACCAGCCCCTGACGTCACTCGGGCTCCTCCACCAGCCCCTGACGTCACTCGGGCTCCTCCACCAGCCCCTGACGTCACTCGGGCTCCTCCACCAGCCCCTGACGTCACTCGGGCTCCTCCACCAGCCCCTGACGTCACTCGGGCTCCCCCACCAGCCCCTGACGTCACTCGGGCTCCCCCACCAGCCCCTGACGTCACTCGGGCTCCCCCACCAGCCCCTGACGTCACTCGGGCTCCCCCACCAGCCCCTGACGTCACTCGGGCTCCCCCACCAGCCCCTGACGTCACTCGGGCTCCCCCACCAGCCCCTGACGTCACTCGGGCTCCCCCACCAGCCCCTGACGTCACTCGGGCTCCCCCACCAGCCCCTGACGTCACTCGGGCTCCCCCACCAGCCCCTGACGTCACTCGGGCTCCCCCACCAGCCCCTGACGTCACTCGGGCTCCCCCACCAGCCCCTGACGTCACTCGGGCTCCCCCACCAGCCCCTGACGTCACTCGGGCTCCCCCACCAGCCCCTGACGTCACTCGGGCTCCCCCACCAGCCCCTGACGTCACTCGGGCTCCCCCACCAGCCCCTGACGTCACTCGGGCTCCCCCACCAGCCCCTGACGTCACTCGGGCTCCCCCACCAGCCCCTGACGTCACTCGGGCTCCCCCACCAGCCCCTGACGTCACTCGGGCTCCCCCACCAGCCCCTGACGTCACTCGGGCTCCCCCACCAGCCCCTGACGTCACTCGGGCTCCCCCACCAGCCCCTGACGTCACTCGGGCTCCTCCACCAGCCCCTGACGTCACTGCTACATCAACTCCAACACTTCATACTGACAAAGGATTACAAAGGAACACACTTGAACTCAAGTTAAAGTTGACATAAGTCTGTCAACTTTCACCAGCGTGAAGGACTCTAAATTTATCTCGGGGGGGGGGGGGGGGTGCGGGATATATGTATATAGCTATACATATACCTGCCTTAAGCTCTTATATAGCTATACATTTAAAGCTGTTAATTGTACATCAGTTTATAGTTGTAATTTGGTACTAAGTTTGACTTTGGTACTGGGTACTAAACAAAGTACTAATAATTTGTAATAACATGAATGATAATGGGTATAATATACAACAATTACACAACAAACACAACGGCGACAAGTGCACTATGCCTCGGAGCCCTCGGTCATTCATTAGACCCTGGTGATGTTTACGGCAGGTAAGTGTGTATAAACACGTGGTTGTAGTACATCAATTACGATTTGTTTACAATATGATTTATGAATGAGATGACGTAATAAGTCTGGCCCTTTAAATTACTAATGTAGTTTTTCATTCGTGGCGTTGATTATAAGACTTAGACACACACACACACACACACACACACACACACACACACACACACACACACACACACACACGCACGCACGCACGTGTGTGTGTTTATTGTTATTGTTTTGATATTGGTAATATTTTGGTCATGACCTTGAAGGTTTAGCAGAGGGGAGGGATGCCAGCCAATCTTTTGGCTGCCATCCCGCTGGTTCAAGCTCACACCCTATACTCTACCCTATACTCACCCCCCCCCCCCCAGTGTGTTATACACAAATTACCAAGCGTGTATACTGATCAAGGGAGCGAGGGGGCATGTATGAATACATATACATACACGCGTCTATCCTTCAACTGTCAAAGCACGAATTATTGAAAGTTAATTCATATGTTAATGTTGGAATTTGAACGTGAATATATTTTTTAAGCGGTGCGCTTATCTCTGCGAACATGATGTAGTCTCGACACTTTCTCGGTCACCATCACTTTCGGTCACCATCACTTCTTGAAACTTTAAAGCCCAAGCGGTTTAGTTTTTTTCGGGGGGGGGGAGGAATTGCTTCACATTTCATGTGCTCGAAGTACGCTTCTCAAAATGCTTCACTCGTTTCTCAAAATGTTTTGTAAGCTTACAAAGCGCGCGAACAAATATATTTTTACTGCTAGAATCCACCCAGTAAAACTTCTAAATTATAGAAACTGTTTAAAATTGTTGAAACTGTACTCTCTTGAGCGCAGGCGGGAGAGATACATAATAATTTACACGTGGAAAATATTAGAGGGGCTGGTCCCAAACCTGCACACAGAAATAACACCACATGAGACCAGAAGGCATGGCAGGATGTGCAGAATACCCCCGTTGAAGAGCAAAGGTGCAACAGGTACTCTGAGAGAGAACTATCAACATCAGAGGCCCGAGACTGTTCAACACACTTCCACTACACATAAGGGACATAACTGGCCAACCCCTCACAGTGTTCAAGAGAGAACTGGATAAACACCTCCAAAGGATACCTGATCAACCAGGCTGTGGTTCATATGTCAGCCTGCGAACAACCTCATCAAACAACCTGCTTGACCAACTAGGACACCATGGTCAGAGACCGGGCCGCGTGAACGTTGATCCTTGGAATCATCGAAAGACAACCCCCCTAAAGACAGGAACTACTTCAAGGTAACTACCAAGAACAGGAACTACCTCAAGGTAACTACCAAGAACAGGAACTACCTCAAGGTAACTGCCGAACACAGGAACTACCTCAAGGTAACTGCCGAACACAGGAACTACCTCAAGGTAACTACTAAACAGAGCAAACAGCCTCGTTACAGTCGTATGAATTTTAATTTATCTCTAGGATGGACTCCAAGCTTGAGTTGAATACTCAAGTAGCAGTCCCTCGCAGGATGAACAAAGCCTCACGAAGGCCTCCTGAGTGTCTGAAGGTCGACCAGGTGTCTACCAGACGAGGACACGGCAGCCTGGGCTCCCCAGGATGGGCTTCAATTCTTTGGTCCCGCCTCAGATGTTTCCTCGACCGGCTAAGAGGTTCTGAAGCCTCGCGGATATCCGTATTTGACGCCGTGCGCGAAATCTATTGTTGTTTTGTTTGCTATTGTAAACTGACGTCTCGTCCTGTTGGGGGTCACCTGCTGTCAAAGTCCCCCAAAGGGATGTTTGTTTACATACTAGGAGGAGGAGTCCTTACTCCTTGTCATGTTCCTCAGCTCTCACCTGGGTGTGGTGTAGCGGACACACTTGAGTGGTCTGGTGGGTGGGTAAAGAGTACTCAAGAGGGCGTGCGTTAAGAGTGCGTAAGTTACTCTTGTATGCGCTCCCGTCCTCCCCTCTTCCTCTCCCAACCTGTGAAAGGTTAATAGAGACAACGCTTGTCATTCATCAGGTGTCATCCATGGCGTCTGGTAACTCATTCATTGTTGCTGTGTGTGTGTGTGAGAGTGTGAGTGTGTGTGTGTGTGTGTGTGTGTGTGTGTGTATGTGTGTGAGTGAGTGTGTGTGTGTGTGTGTGTGTGTGTGTGTGTGTGTGTGTGTGTGTGTGTGTGTGTGTGTGTGTGTGTGTGTGTGTGTGTGTGTGTGTACTTGCCTAATTGTACTCAACTAGTTGTGCTTGCGGGGGTTGACCTCTGGCTCTTTGGTCTTACTCTTGTGTCTTCCTGTTTCGTGTGGAAGACAGAAGAGTAAGGGGAAATATGATCATTACCTACAAAATTCTCAGAGGAATTGACAGGGTAGATACTGTTTAACACGGGTGGTACACGAACAAGGGGACACAGGTTCCTAGTGTGTGTGTGTGTGTGTGTGTGTGTGTGTGTGTGTGTGTGTGTGTGTGTATGTGTGTGAGAGAGAGAGAGAGAGATTACCTAAGTGTAAGTACAAGATGGGAGCTTCCCATCTTACCAGTATTCTTTGCCATATGACGCGTGCGCGCACGCGTGTTACAGAGGTCAATGTCTGCGGGCAGTGAGCTCCAGCTTTCGGGCCCCACCTCTTAGTCATCGATCATCTAAGGGGAACCGACTCTCCAAGTCATGAATCTGTGAATAGCGGTCGACCCTCACTATGTCTCCACCTCCACATTCTCCTGCCTCCTTCCCCTCATACTGGAGAGAGACTACTCATTGTAGGAGGAATTTATATTAATATAGTAATATAAATTCCCCCTCCCTCCCTCTCTCATACTCCTACCTCATATCCCTGTCTCTCATACCCGACCCTCATTATCTCCGCTCTATTATTAATTAGTCAAAAATACCCAGGAATCTTGAAGTCTTGCCAAAGTCCACATAGTGTAAAGCCAAATCGTAATTTTAGGGAAGTGGTTTGAGGGGACCATGGCTGGGTTAGGGGGTGGTCATGGTTCGAGGGTATGGGTACTGTAGGGTAGGTTTAGACCCATTACGGTAGGGCTGGTATGTTGTGTAGACCTTGTATGTTGTGGGTGGACCTTGTATGTTGTAGGCGGACCTTGTATGTTGTGGGCGGACCTTGTATGTTGTGGGCGGACCTGGTATGTTGTGGGCGGACCTTGTATGTTGTGGGCGGACCTTGTATGTTGTGGGCGGACCTTGTATGTTGTGGGCGGACCTTGTATGTTGTGGGCGGACCTGGTATGTTGTGGGCGGACCTTGTATGTTGTGGGCGGACCTTGTATGTTGTGGTCCCGGAAGTGATGACTGTGTCCTCTTCTGTTTCTATTGTTTTCTGTTGTTTCTGTTGACACTGTTGCTTTGTTACCACTTCTGTTGGTATTGGTTTCAGGGAACTGTTATGGCAAGTAACCCGTGTGGACGCTCGAGGACAAGAGATAGAGTATATATGAGAGGTATGAGCTACGAGGAAAGGCTGCTGAAACCTCACTTCCCTGCAGGAGAGAAGAGTTAGAGGGAGACATGATTACCATATTAAAATTCTCAGGCTATTTAGCACGGGTGGTATTCGCACTAGGGGGAACACAGTTGGAAATTAAGCACCCAAATGAGCCACAGAGATATTAGAATTAATTTTTTATTTATTGCAATTTATTACAATGATTTTTTTCGTTGTCAGATTAGTTATACATTTAATGCAGTAGGCAGTGATGTGGTGGAGGCTGACTCAATACACAGTTTCAAATGTAGGTATGATAGAGCCCAATAGGCTCAGGAACCTGTACACCTGTTGATTGGTAGTTAAGAGGCGGGACTGAAGAACCGAAGCTCGACCTCCGCAAATACAATTTGGTGTAGTAAACTAGTTGTGCCGCAAAAAAAAACTAGGTAAACACACACACACACACAGGCTGGTACACACACGAAGAGCCAGAGCTCAACCCCCGCAAGCACAATTAGGTGAGTACACATAAGAGGCTGGTACATAAGCTGGAGAGACAGGCAGGTGTAGCTGGTAAGGTGCTCCAGTGGATAAGGGAGGATCTAAGCAATAGGAAGCAGAGAGAGGGGTGAGACCTCCGATTGGCGTGAAGTCACCAGTGGAGTCCCACAGGGCTCTGTACTCGGTCCTATCTTGTTTCTGATATATGTAAATGATCTCCCGGAGGGTATCGATTCATTTCTCTCAATGTTTGCGGACGATGCTAAAATTATGAGAAGGATTAAAACAGAAGAGGACTGTTTGAGGCTTCAAGAAGACCTAGACAAGCTGAAGGAATGGTCGAACAAATGGTTGTTAGAGTTTAACCCAACCAAATGTAATGTAATGAAGATAGGTGTAGGGAGCAGGAGGCCAGATACAAGGTATCATTTGGGAGAGGAAATTCTTCAGGAGTCAGAGAAGGAAAAAGACCTGGGGGTTGATATCACGCCAGACCTGTCTCCTGCAGCACATATCAAGCGGATAACATCAGCGGCATATGCCAGGCTGGCCAACATACGAACGGCATTCAGAAACTTGTGTAAAGAATCATTCAGAACTTTGTATACCACATATGTCAGGCCAATCCTGGAGTATGCAGCCCCAGCATGAAGTCCATATCTAGTCAAGGATAAGACTAAACTGGAAAAGGTTCAAAGGTTTGCCACCAGACTAGTACCCGAGCTGAGAGGTATGAGCTACGAGGAGAGACTACGGGAATTAAACCTCACTTCGCTGGAAGACAGAAGAGTTAGGGGGGACATGATCACCACATTCAAGATTCTGAAGGGAATTGATAGGGTAGATAAAGACAGTATATAACACAAGGGGAACACGCACAAGGGGACACAGGTGGAAATTGAGTGCCCAAATGAGCCACAGAGATATTAGAAAGAACTTTTTTAGTGTCAGAGTGGTTGACAAATGGAATGCATTAGGAAGTGATGTGGTGGAGGCTGACTCCATACACAGTTTCAAGTGTAGATATGATAGAGCCCGATAGGCTCAGGAATCTGTACACCTGTTGATTGACGGTTGAGATGCGGGACCAAAGAGCCAGAGCTCAACTCCCGCAAACACAACTAGGTGAGTACAACTAGGTGAGTACACACACACACACACACACTGCGGCTGCAATGTGTGTGCAGTGTGTACACTGCAGGAAAGGCTGCGGGAAATGCACCTTTCGACACTGGAAGACAGAAGAGTAAGGGGAGACATGATCACAACCTAAAAATCCTCAGAGGAATCGAGCGGGTAAACAAGGATAAACTATTCAACACTGGTGGGACGCGACCAAGGGGACACAGGTGGAAACTGAGTACCCACATGAGCCACAGAGACGTTAGAAGGAACTTTTTCAGTGTCAGAGTAGTTAACGGATGGAATGCATTAGGCAGTGATGTGGTGGAGGCTGACTCCA
The DNA here is from genome assembly GCF_040958095.1 of Procambarus clarkii. Taxonomy (NCBI): domain Eukaryota; kingdom Metazoa; phylum Arthropoda; class Malacostraca; order Decapoda; family Cambaridae; genus Procambarus; species Procambarus clarkii. Next base: position 23,425,636 of record NC_091159.1, read on the forward strand.
TACACAGTTTTAAATGTAGATATGATAGAGCCCAGTAGGCTCAGGAACCTGTACACCAGTTGATTGACAGTTGAGAGGCGGGACCAAAGAGCCAAAGCTCAACCCCCGCAAGCACAATTAGGTGAGCACACACACACACACACACACACACACACACACACACACACACACACACACACACACACAGGAGGAACTAAACAGCAGGTTGTGGATGCAAACTTTATTCATAATTTTAAAATTATATATGATAGAGAAATAGGAGAGGAGTCATTGCTTTTAAGGAACCGGCGACTGGAAAGATGGGATCCAAGAGCCAATGTTCGATCCTGCAGGCACAAATAGGTGAGTACACCCCCTCCCCCCCTCTGGATGAATTATAGCGGCTATAATTCATCCAGATGAGAGGGAGAGGAAAGGAATAGGGGGGTAAGGGTGCAAAAGGGTGGAGGCCGGGAACCTTACCTTACCTTGAGGTGATTCCGGGGCTCAGCGACTCTGCGGCCCGGTCGTCGACCAGGCCTCCTCCGTAAATCCTCGTTGGTGGACTGGTCAACCAGGCTGTTGGACGCGGGAAGAGGGGCGAGAGGAAAAAAAGATGGGTTGAATGGTGTGTGGGGGTGAGGTAGCGAGAGACTATCCCGGGCACCGCCGTGGGGCCTTTCCTAGTATATATGAATATATGTTAAATATATATATATTAAATATATATATATATTAAATATATATATGTTAAATATATATATATATGTTAAATATATATATGTTAAATATATATGTAAGGAATACAGGAACCAAAAGGTTCGCTTCCCAAGGCAGGGCGGAGATATTTGGTCAAGTTTATTATCAAGCGCTCGGGATTCTTAATCCTGAGGTTCCGGGTTCGATCCCCGGTGGAGGCGGAAACAAATGGGCAGAACTTTTCACTCTGATGCACCTGTTCACCTAGCAGTAAATAGGTCCCTGGAAATTAGACAGCTGCTACGGGCTGCTTCCTGGGGGTGTGTAACAAAAAGGAGGCCTGGTCGAGGACCGGGCCGCGGGGTCGCTGAGCCCCAGAATCACCTCAAGGTAACCTCAGAACGATCACAACAGGTTGCTCTGTCAAGGAAGGTGAGAGTAGGGAGAATGTGAGAGGGAGAATGGAAGAAAGATGGGGATGAAAGGACATGGGAAGAAAAGGAAGGGGTGTGTAGCAGAATTATTATTATTATTATTATTATTATTATTATTATTATTTTCTACCACAGACGTGGCCGGACATTTACAATGCTAACCAGCATATATACATTTTCTTGTGTCCTCCATGGACAGGGTTAGAGATGTGTTAAACATATAGTTCAGGGGATTTATTGAACAATCAACCACAGAAGGTGATTCGGTGCTTTTAAAATGCTAAGCTAACCAACATACGTAAATACATAGATACACAGATTTATGTATGCCCTACATAAAGTGTTTGATGTGTCTTTTACATAGTGTCATTAATGTGCATTTACAAAGGTGAAATGTAATTCTGATCAGCTTTCATATATACTTTATACACATACATACATATACACATATTTATACATATACATACACACATATACGTTCATGCAACAGGAATATGAGAGGGAGATAGGTTTGGTCTTAGGTAGTCGGCTCTTCTTTAAAGGGGATGTTTTTGGAGACGCGAACAAGCCAGCTGACACCACACGTACGTACGTACATGTGTGTGTGTGTGTGTGTGTGTGTGTGTGTGTGTGTGTGTGTGTGTGTGTGTGTGTGTGTGTGTAGGGAGTGGGGATTAGCCTGTGTACTGGAGGTGGGGAGAGACATTTCGTGTTCACACAGGAAAGATTCAAATATTTACTGGGCTCTACATCCTCTGCTTGCTTACTGCATTATATACATTATTTAATATTAACATCTCTCTAAATTCACCATTTCACTGCCCTATTAAAGCACCGAGCCACACCAATCATCATTTCAGTGAGCCATATCCAGCCCACATCACACACCACTCTGTCCCTGCCACACTAGCAAAACCTGTCCACGACAGGTTTTGGACCTGTCCACGACAGGTTTTGGACCTGTCCACGACAGGTTTTGGACCTGGCCACACCACCACACACTCATTTTACATATTTATGACCAATTCCACTCGCGACATTGTAACACTGTAAAGTGTTTGGTTTAGTTTATTTAAAATATATATAGTACATGAGTCACAGACAAGGATTTGGGAAGGCGCCAGCTTGGTCGGCCTGAGTTTCACACCTCTAAGACTTAATGACCCCAAGTGACCTGAGGTCAGATCATGCGAATTTCACCTTACTTCTACTAATCTCATAAATGGAGCCTGGTAGCCTTCAAACATGCCGACGTTTAAGGAGTGGCTTGGTAGAGAGCCGGAGGCTATCTACTTGTGGGCGGAGTTAGCTACTAGGTTCCCCCAATATATACTCGGAGAGCTATCGATTCGAGAGCATTAGCATTAACAAGACAGAAGACCAGGCAGCAGAGCAGGAGGACAACAGCCGAGATAGGCTGTCGGCCGGAAGGGCGGGAGTCTCTGTCAACTACAGACACCCCCCCTCTCTCAATCCAGCTATAGGCAGGCACTTGGTGAGTTGAACATTAAGGTGACTTGTCGTGTTTTACAAGTGTTGTGTGATGATCAGGGACAGTCAGTTGTAGTGTTCTCAGATTCTTGGAGGATGACTCACTTTACATATATAGATCTTGAACATTGCTTAAATTATGTTACTTAGTATGTGAAATATAATTGAGTTTATTATTTAAATTGCCTTTGTGTCCCCTAGAGTTGAGGTGAGAAAGCCTCTGGGATTATTGGTTCCCTGATTTTACTGAGTACAGGAAAGATGGGACATACTAATCAAGACCTTGATAACATCTTTTGAGAATTTTGTGATACAGACAAGTTCCATTCCTTGTCTTGTATGTAATGATCATGAATGGATGGTGGCAGCATTTCGTCTTCTACTATCTACTCTTCTACTTCTACTATCTACTCTTCTACTTCTACCTATCTACACCTCTCCCTACACCCCTCTCTAAACTCTCACTTTCAACTAATGACCCTCCTCGCTCCTCCCACCTCCCTACCTCTCAACCCAAACCCTCACTAATTACTTCACTATTCATTTCTTTCCTCTCGTTTTCTCTTATACGTTTGTGGCAGTGAAATGTATTCTAGAGTTCTCTCTAGAGTTTCGGGTAACTGATCAAGTTACGGCGCCTTGTAGTCTTAGCACCTAGGTAGTCAAATACCTAGGTTACAAGGTGTTGAACGAGAGAGGTTGCCTTAGGAACTCTGGGAGTGCTCTAGAATAGTTAGCTAACTGGGGACGGGATAACGGACTTGAGAGAGCCGTTTCCCCCGGCCTCGTTAGTTAACTGGGGGGTGGAATAATGGACAAGATAGTTATTTCCCCCACCCCCCGTTACAACATTACTTCCTGCACCTCTCTCTACATTTATCTTAATTGCTGCTTCTGTTGCCGATCTGAAATAAGTGTTTGCAACACCCTTAGCTAACTTTATGGTATTTTCTTGATTGCATGTGCACCTCCCACTAAATCCCACCGCTGCCACCATTTGTATTCGGCGTTATTCAGTCATAGGCTTACGTGTTTACAGAGGATTTACGTACTTCACTTGGTAGACGTCACCATATTGGAAGGTGATTCGTATAATGTATACCTTTAGTTTACCTGTAGGTGGTTGCAATAGTTACACTCCCCAAGCCCCACTTGGGCCAGTTGTGTCTTACCTGGAGCGTATCTTGAGAGGGTTTCGGAAGTTCTTCTACTCCCTGAGCCTGGCCTGGGCCCATGAAACCTGATCTTAAAGGTTAATTGTGGCTTGGAGTTGGTATAGATGAAAAAATCACTACATATAACCTTCTTATATATGTTTCCACCAATTCATTAACCTCGAGGCATGTTCCAGGTAACCATATGTTAGTTTGTATATAAATTTATATGGAAGGTGTTGCTCCGTGGGAGTAAAATAAGTAGTGAATTCAAGCTTCTATAGTTTGGCTCACTGGACATGCTCAGTGTGGAGAGTGTGTTGGGAGGGGAAGGATAAGGAGAGCCAGTTCTCACGGTTCCTTCGTGGAGGAATACTGGCGTCTGACTGGGTATAATATTGCTCTCCATATGTTGCCGGAATGTGGTTCACCCCTGGCCACACCCCCACCCCTGGCCACACCCCCACCCCTGGCAACACCTCTCACACCCCCATCCCTGGCCACACCTCCACCCCTGGCCACACCCCCACCCCTGGCCACACCCCCACCCCTGGCCACACCCCCACCCCTGGCCACACCCCCACCCCTGGCAACACCTCTCACACCCCCATCCCTGGCCACACCTCCACCCCTGGCCACACCTCTCTCACCCCTAAAAGTGGAGGCAGAGGGTATAACCCAGATCCTGTTCGAGGACTCCATGCTAACCACAACAGTATCATAAATCATCCCCCCCACATCACGCCCATGCACTCAAACCCCCATTTTCCAAGTATCAACAAAGTATTCAGCAGGTTAGTAGTAAACATGATGATATTGTGTTGTGGAGACGCTGGTATAGTGGTAGTGACGACTCTGATGGTGATGAATGAGAGGGGGGGGATGGGGAGGGGGAAGCAGATGGTGAATGAGGATGGGTGGTTGAGCAATCACTCACGCTAACTGAGGAATTGACCAATGATTAGCTCGTCGGCACCCCCCCCCCCCCCCTTTAGTCCACCACCTGGTACTTTGCTCATTGATATTCGTGAGTATAGGGCCACCTGATCCTTTTATTCACTGATATTCGTGAGTATAGGGCCACCTGATCCTTATGCTCACTGATATTCGTGAGTATAGGGCCACCTGATCCTTTTATTCACTGATATTCGTGAGTATAGGGCCACCTGATCCTTATGCTCACTGATATTCGTGAGTACAGAGCCACCTGATCCATATACTCACTGATATTCGTGAGTATAAGGACACCTGATCCTTTTATTCACTGATAATAGCAAATATAAGGGAGTTGGGAGGAGTATCAGGGTCATAGGAGGAAAAGTCGTGCCGCTGCAGCTTCGTCAAAAATCCATTGGTGGAAAATCCACAAAATTCTCAGGGGAATTGACAGGGTGGACAAAGACAAACTCTTCAGCACGGGTGGAACACGAACAAGGGGACACAGGTGGAAACTTAGTACCCAGATGAGCCACAGAGACGGTAGAAAGATTTTTTTCAGCGTCAGAGTAGTTAATAAATGGAATGCACTAGGAAGTGATGTGGTGGAGGCTGACTCCATACACAGTTTCAATTGTAGATATGATAGAGCCCAATAGGCTCAGGAATCTGTACACCAGTTGATTGACAGTTGAGAGGCGGGACCAAAGAGCCAGAGCTCAACCCCCGCAAGCACAATTGGGTGAATACAGTACAATGTTAACAGTAACTTCGACCTTGAATGACGCGGATGAACTCCATGTGAAGGATGCTTGGCGGGCAGTCCCTAGGTTAGTGTGCCATCCCTCCTCCCCCCCACCCCTCTCTTGCTCTCTCTCGCTCTCTTGCTCGCTCTTGCTCTCTTGCTCGCGCTCTCGCTCTCACTCGCTCTCTTGCTCGCTCTTGCTCGCGCTCTCGCTCTCACTCGCTCTCTTGCTCGCTCTTGCTCTCTTGCTCGCTCTTGCTCTCTTGCTCGCTCTTGCTCGCTCTTGCTCTCTTGCTCGCTCTTGCTCTCTTGCTCGCTCTTGCTCTCTTGCTCGCTCTCGCTCTCACTCTTACAAAATCCTAGTGACATCTGCGAAGGATGCTACAGTACTATAGATTATGTCCTTGTTTATGTCCGATATGAGTAGTAAGCACAGTACCCTGGGGGACTGAGCTCTTCACGGTTGATGGTCCGGATTTTATTTTTGTTGACTATTACACATTGGGTTCTGTTAAGAAATTGTAGATCCATTTGCCTATTTTTTCCGATAATTCCTTTTGAATGCATTTAATGTGCAATAACGCCATTGTCACATCTGTCGAAGGCTTTTGCGAAATCTGTGTGAATTACATCAGCGTTTTGTTTGTCTTCCATAGCATCCAGTGTCATGTCATAGTCGTCCAGCAACTGTGACAGGCAAGAGCGCCCTGTTCTGAAACATGTTGTCCGGGGTTATGGAGATGCTGTGATTCCATGTATTTTGTGATCATACTAATGAGCACTCTTTCAAAGATTTTTATGATGTGTGATGTTAGTGCTATCGGTCTGTAATTTTTTGCCTCTTGCTTTATTTCCTCCTTTATGGAATGGTGCTATCTCTGTTTTTAGTATATCAGGAATAACGCCAGTATCTAGACTCTGTCTCCAAAGAATGTGGAGGGCCTGCGATAGTGGTTTTTCACAGTTCTTGATGAATATGGAGTTCCCGATACTAGATGTGATTTTTTATCTTGATTTTACATAGAAAAAATATTGGGAATTTCTTTCTATTTCACTGATGGCTTTTGCTTTATCTCCTCCTGGTTTTTGTATGATTCTTGTAGCTATAGTTCAACCGTTTCTACTTCTCTACCTAGCCTTCTTCGTCGTTGTTGAGATCCACTCCACTATAGTGGAGAACAGGAGTAAGAGAGGACATGATTGCGATATACAAGATTCTAAAGGGAATTGACAAGTACACAAAAAGGCATTGTTCAAAGCTAGGAACATCAGAACCAGAGAGCATAGAGGGTGACCAGAGATATAAAGAAGTAGTCACAGTAATGTCAGAAAGATCTCCTGTGGCATGTGCTGGCCAAAGAAAGATTGGGAATGTTTATTATATACAAAATTCTAAACATAAGTTCAGGAAAATCGCGCACGCAAGCACGCGCGCGTGTACACACACACACACACACACACACACACACACACACACACACACACACACACACACACACACACACACACACACACATACACACACTCAAGAGAAGCAAACAAACTGAAAAACAAACACAAACAAAGGCACTACTTTCAGGTAGTGTTTCATGTGCAGCCTTCAACAGATCACCGAGTGGTTGTGGGGGGGGGGGGGGGGAGACCTTGACGTGTTGCCTGGCACTGTTTTCACCCCATGAAGCTGTGACTGCTGGAATATAGCATTTCTGGATCTGTCGGTGGCCGGGGTGAGACCATTTAACCATGGTGGGTGGGTGGGTGGGTGTGTGTGTGTGTGTGTGTGTGTGTGTGTGTGTGTGTGTGTGTGTGTGTGTGTGTGTGTGTGTGTGCGCGCGCGCGCGCGTGTGTGCGGGGGGGGGGGGGCGCTTGTCTACACTCCAATACAAAACAACAAATAGCAGCTTTTGTTATCGTCTTGACCAGACACAACATAGGTGAGGGGACGTGAGGTAAGGCATGAGGGGGAGGATATGAGGGGCATGAGGTACACCCTCCTAGTCCCCCCCCCCAACACGAATGGTCCGGTGTACACCACAGGTCCACCAATGACGAGGCTCTCGTAGCACGGTCACTCATCCGGTAACTAGCCAGGCTCATTGGTGCTTAACCCAGCACTCTTCCCCCCCCCCCCCCATCTCCGTCTTCTATGCTTTTAGGGCGTTTACCACCCAATTAACTCGTTAACCACCATAACTACCACTGCAACTAGCTCCGCGCATCACCCTACAACCACCCCATCCCCAGATCGTTACAATTACGACCTAGTAACGGAGAGGATCTCCCCAATTCTCCCAATTTGTCACTACGTTAAAAATACAACTGTATTTTGCCCTCACCAGAAACGTACCAACGGAAGCTACCCATCTAGTCTATCGAGGGCATACAAAACGTTAGTATTACAGTGCAGTAATGTGTTGTAATGCGTCGCATTTGTGACGGTGTGGTCGTAATCGTTAAAAATATGACGTATTTGGTTGTCTTCAAAATGAAGCTCCTGGCGGCGTCTAGCAACCCTAGTGTGTTGCCATATTATTATTATTATTGTTATTTTGTTTATCGTAATTTTCCAAACACAATACAAGCAAAAACAATGGTTCTTGAGAAAACAATGGAACACATTACTAAACAAAATTGTATTGCGAAATGATACTATCCACTTTAAGAGAAGTGAAAGTTGACAACATAACTATCCAGAAAGATTGAAACTTTATAAAGTCATGAACAATTTGCAATTGCATGAGAAAATCACACACTTGACAATGTAAGAATTGTTTAACAAGTTGTCCGCATAAAACACGAGCTTTGTCTCGTAAACAGCTTAGTGTGAGTGTGTTAACATTGTGTGTGTGTGTTAGCTTACACAAGGGTGTGTGAGGAACACCCTTGCGAGCCTTTGTTGTCATCGTTGAGTGTAGCGTGAGGGGGGGAGGGTGTAGCGTGAGGGGGGGAGGGTGTAGCGTGAGGGGGGGGGGAGGGTGTAGCGTGAGGGGGGGGGAGGGTGTAGCGTGAGGGGCGGGGGAGGGTGTAGCGTGAGGGGCGCGGGAGGGTGTAGCGTGAGGGGCGGGGGAGGGTGTAGCGTGTTGCTCATGTTACAAATTGTCAACCATTTACTACAAGATCAAGTTGACCTCCAACTTGCTGGTGAGGAATTCTTATTCCTATGTTTTCACATGTCCATTTGGGAGCTGTCAGTTCCAACGATCTCAATATATAGGATAGACGAAAACATTTATTTTAGAGTGCCCGACAATATATAGATATACACACAACATGGCTCTGTCAAAGACAGAGCCATGTTGACGTTGCACATCCTTACTACACAAAATCAGGTCATCCATCACTGGTGCGTGTGGTCACGCATCAGTAACACGAAAGGTGATGCGTGTGTGACCACACACACGCAGCAGTGTGATCGAAGGAGGCTGCGAACACTTGAGACCATATTCATTCGAGACCCAAAACTAGTAGTCAACATTGAAATTAATTTAGCATCGAACATACACTTGATGGCTCTCCTTGTCAGAAAGAATGTCCAGAAGAAAGAGACACCCGGTTGACAAACATGAGCTGAATTTAGGCAGAAATCGCCGCACTCTATTCTTTGTCGTTCTCTGTGATTAAAGACTAGTCGAAGGGCGAGGTGAACTCGGTCTGTTTTTGCTTCTGAACTCTGTAAACCTGTGTCAGTGTTAACTGTATATTACTGAACACATTGTCGAGGAAACGTCGAAGATATAAAATGGAAAGACTAAATGATTTAGTGTTTCTTCACCTTTTAGATGGTAGAAGGTATTAGAATCGAAAATAGCAGGTATCCCTAGGATATTTAGCGAGTGTAACAATGCTGTTGTTTAATATAAAAAAAAACACATATGAAAGAGTCCAATCACATTATAGAACGGAAAAACAACGTAACCGATTTGGGAGTAATTATGTTGAAAGATCCTACTTAAAAAAAAAGAATAACATAGCCGGCACAACTGCAAGAAGAATGAAAGGTTGAACAAATCCACAAGGGCCGTGACGAAGATTCGAACCCGGAGTTCAAAAGGGAATTTGATGAGGCAGCGTCTGGGATACTCTCGGACGCAGGTTCGAATCCTCGTCACGGCCCTTGTTGGTGTTCATTTGATGCATCACGTTATTGTGATTTGTGTGTGTAATGAAAGGTTGGATAACAAGCGGCTTTCCAACAAGATGCCAGACTAGCGTTGATTCCTTTGTATACGACACTGGTGCTCTGTCGGGTGGAATATTCACACTAACAGTTCCAGTTTCTGGAAAAGTTACGAAGATCTTGTACTGCCAGAATCAATTCAATAAAACATCTAAATTAATGGGATCACTTAAAATGGTCCATGGTGGGTTGTGATATTACCATACTGGACCATGATGGGTTGTGGTGTTACCATACTGGACCATGGTGTGTTGTGGTGTTACCATACTGGACCATGGTGTGTTGTGATATTACCATACTGGACCATGGTGGGTTGTGATATTACCATATTGGTCCATGGTGGGTTGTGATATTACCATACTGGACCATGATGGGTTGTGATATTACCATACTGGACCATGTTGGGTTGTGGTGTTACCATACTGGACCATGGTGTGTTGTGGTGTTACCATACTGGACCATGGTGGGTTGTGATATTACCATACTGGACCATGGTGGGTTGTGATATTACCATACTGGACCATGGTGGGTTGTGATATTACCATACTGGACCATGGTGTGTTGTGATATTACCATATTGGTCCATGGTGGGTTGTGATATTACCATACTGGACCATGGTGGGTTGTGATATTACCATACTGGACCATGGTGGGTTGTGATATTACCATACTGGACCATGGTGGGTTGTGATATTACCATACTGGACCATGGTGGGTTGTGATATTACCATACTGGACCATGGTGGGTTGTGATATTACCATACTGGACCATGGTCGGTTGTGATATTACCATACTGGACCATGGTGGGTTGTGATATTACCATACTGGACCATGGTGGGTTGTGATATTACCATACTGGACCATGGTGGGTTGTGATATTACCATACTGGACCATGGTGGGTTGTGATATTACCATACTGGACCATGGTGGGTTGTGATATTACCATACTGGACCATGGTCGGTTGTGATATTACCATACTGGACCATGGTGGGTTGTGATATTACCATATTGGTCCATGGTGTGTTGTGGTGTTACCAAAATTTTTTGATCTGTATTCTCTAGAGCTTTGGCAGGAGAGAGAGATAATAATTTACACGTGGTAAATATTAGAGGGAGTGCTTCCAAATCTGCGCACGCAAATAACACCGCATTAAACCAAGAGGCATGGCAGGATGTACCAAGAGGCATGGCAGGATGTACCAAGAGGCATGGCAGGATGTACCAAGAGGCATGGCAGGATGTACCAAGAGGCATGGCAGGATGTACCAAGAGGCATGGCAGGATGTACCAAGAGGCATGGCAGGATGTACCAAGAGGCATGGCAGGATGTACCAAGAGGCATGGCAGGATGTACCAAGAGGCATGGCAGGATGTACCAAGAGGCATGGCAGGATGTACCAAGAGGCATGGCAGGATGTACCAAGAGGCATGGCAGGATGTACCAAGAGGCATGGCAGGATGTACCAAGAGGCATGGCAGGATGTACCAAGAGGCATGGCAGGATGTACCAAGAGGCATGGCAGGATGTACCAAGAGGCATGGCAGGATGTACCAAGAGGCATGGCAGGATGTATCAAGAGGCATGGCAGGATGTACCAAGAGGCATGGCAGGATGTACCAAGAGGCATGGCAGGATGTACGAAATGGCACACTTGTCATATTGGGGAGCCGGCGGCTGAGCGGACAGAACACTGGACGCGTGATCCTGTGATCACGGGTTCGATCCCGGGCGCCGGCGAGAAACGATGGGCAGTTTCTTTCACCCTGATGCTCCTGTTACCTAGCAGTAAATAGGTACCTGGGAGTTACGGGCTGCTTCCTGGGGGTGGAGGCCTGGTCGAGGACCGGGCCGCGGGGACACTAAGCCCCAAAGTCATCTGAAGATAACCTCTCAAGATATATTGAAAAAGAGGTGCACATAGGGACCCTGAGAGACATTAGCGTCAACATAGAGGGCCCAAGATTTTTCAACACTTTGCCACTAAACATGAGAAATGTAACTAGCCGATCTCTCCCGTGTTCAAAAGGGTACTTGATAAATCAACCCGTTATATTGAGGTTATATTGAGATGATTTCGGGGCTTAGCGTCCCCGCGGCCCGGTCCTCGACCAGGCCTCTTTTTTTTTTTTTTTTTTTTTTTTTTTTTTACACATCCCCAGGAAGTAGCCCGTAGCAGCTGTCTAACTCCCAGGTACCTATTTACTGCTAGGTAACATGGTCATGAGGGTGAAAGGAACTTTTTGCCATTTGTCTCCGCCTCCACCGGGGATCGAACCCGGAACCTCAGGACTACGAATCCGAAGCGCTCAGTTGTCAGGCTCCCGTCCTCCCAATAGAACGTCGTATTTTGACGTATACTTTACGTAAGGGCAAAAATTGTCGTACTAGAAAATAGTAATGGCTCGCGAAATTGACATACTGTCCCGTTTTCTGTTTTGGGTCCTCTGGTAAGTTAGGATAAGGCTACCTTAGTACGACAATTTCTTGACGTTGGGAAACATTAGGAGGATGGAGTGGATAAATACAGTACCTCCAAAGGCTACCTGATCAACCGGGCTGTGATGTACACCAGGCTGCGGGCAGGTGGGTCTAACAGCCTGGTTGACCAGCCAGGATACCTCGTAAGAGACCGGGCCGCTGGGAGACCCTAGGAACTCAGGAAATGTGACAGGTGAGATGGTGAAAGATTAGAACAGATGGGAAAACTTAGACTGTGATCTTGATGCATATTTTTGGGGGCTGATTATTTTTGGCAATGAAAGGTGGGGTTTTAGGGGGGTTTCAGGGGGAAGGTTCCCTTTGATCTTTATGGGAGGTTATGCTGGCCAGATGAATACTGATGTTTGATTGACCTTTTTTTTCGTGGAGAGGGAGGGAGGGAGGGAGGGTGTGTGTGTGTGTGTGTGTGTGTGTGTGTGTGTGTGTGTGTGTGTGTGTGTGTGTGCGCGCGAGTGCGTGTGCGTGTGCGCGAGTGCGTTTGTGTTTGTGTGTGTGTGTGTGTGTGTGTGTGCGTGTGTGTGTGCGTGTGTGTGTGCGTGTGTGCGTGTGTGTGTGCGTGTGTGTGTGCGTGTGTGTGTGTGTGTGTGTGCGTGTGCGCGCGTGCGTGTGCGTGCGTGCGTGTGCGTGTGCGCGAGTGCGTTTGTGTTTGTGTGGGGCTGGACAATAGTGGTATTGTTTGTGTTCCTGACTTAAGATGCCATAGGAGGCAGGTGATTGGATTGTTTGTGTTGTTAGTGCACATGTTGGTGTTGTTGTTAGTGCACATGCTGTTGTTTGTGCTGTTAGTGCACATGTTGGTGTTGTTGTTAGTGCACATGTTGTTGTTTGTGTTGTTAGTGCACATGTTGGTGTTGTTGTTAGTGCACATGTTGTTGTTTGTGCTGTTAGTGCACATGTTGGTGTTTGTGTTGTTAGTGCACATGTTGGTGTGAGCGTCATTGTTATCATTAAGGTTTCTGTGCAACATGAGGCTCCGGGAGGGGAGGAAGTTAAAATTAGCGGCTGTGTTGATAGTGCATCTACCTGAGGGTCACTGCATCATTATGTACCTCACCTAATTATCCTAACCTAATTGTATTATTAGGCAGGTGGGTTTAGCTCTGGGGACCCGCCTCAGGGTTATCTCAGGGCCTAGAGAAGCTGCTATCACTTAAATGGCGCTCTGTGTCATCTACTTTTAAAAACCTTGAATGGTTGTGAGGGAACGAGTTAATGTAATCCAGTCATTAAGAAAAAATAGACCTGCTACTTCATACACAGTTCCTGATCACCTAGGTTATGGTGTCTGGGACTGTGGACTATGTGCGAGGTTGTCCAAACAAAGAAACAAATAATTTAAACAGGGAAATTGAAGATTTAAAGCCGAAGTTGAACCAATCTCATCGGACTGGAAAAAATAAATTGGAACCATACAAGAGATCAAGAAAAATTCAAACTATTTCTTCACATGTGCGAAATCAAAATACAAAAACCTACACCAGTATTGGACCTATACTTACAAATAAAGGAGATTGATATACAGAGTATGACACAGAAATTAGTGAAATCCCTACTACATAACAGTTTAATATGCAGGTATGAATTATTATGGATTTATTCAGGAACTGTACACCAGTTGATTGACAGTTGAAAGGCGGGACCAAAGAGCCGAAGCTCAACCCCCGCAAGCACAACTACCCCTAAAACTAAGTATGAGGCTATATTTACCTGGTTGATGAGGTTCTGGGAGTTCTTCTACTCCCCAAGCCCGGCCCGAGGCCAGGCTTGACTTGTGAGAGTTTGGTCCACCAGGCTGTTGTTTGGAGCGGCCCGCACGCCCACATACCCACCACAGCCCGGTTGGTCCGGCACTCCTTGAAGGAAACAATCTAGTTTCCTCTTGAAGATGTCCACGGTTGTTCCGGCAATATTTCTTATGCTCGCTGGGAGGACGTTGAACAACCGTGTTCCGACAATATTTCTTATGCTCGCTGGGAGGACGTTGAACAACCGTGTTCCGACAATATTTCTTATGCTCGCTGGGAGGACGTTGAACAACCGTGTTCCGACAATATTTCTTATGCTCGCTGGGAGGACGTTGAACAACCGTGTTCCGACAATATTTCTTATGCTCGCTGGGAGGACGTTGAACAACCGTGTTCCGACAATATTTCTTATGCTCGCTGGGAGGACGTTGAACAACCGTGTTCCGACAATATTTCTTATGCTCGCTGGGAGGACGTTGAACAACCGTGTTCCGACAATATTTCTTATGCTCGCTGGGAGGACGTTGAACAACCGTGTTCCGGCAATATTTCTTATGCTCGCTGGGAGGACGTTGAACAACCTTGGACCTCTGATGTTTGGCACCTTAATTACCAACACGACAGAAGAAGATATGGACAGCTTCTTCAGGAATGATCTTAGACTTATTGTCTGGGGTTTGTTAGAGAAATTGACATCATTCCCTCAGCCCTGGGTCCAGGCTCTTGAAATTCCATATTTATAAAGAAATGTAAAGTGCAGGAGAGCAAAAGAACTCCCAGAACCCCCAGGGTACCTGCTTGATGGGGTTCTGGGAGTTGTTCTACTCACCAAGTCCGGCCCGAGGCCAGGCTTGACGTGTGAGAGTTTGGTCTACCAGGCTGTTGCTTGCAGCGGCCCGCAGGCCCACATACCCACCACAGCTAATCAGTGCCATAATCAGTCCCGGCCAATCAGTGCCACAGCCCCATCAAGCAGGTATTAAGATATCAAGTGTATCTGTAGTTCTCGTATCTCCTCTCATTTCAGGGGAGATACCAGATCCACTTAAACCAACAGATATACCTCCACTACACGAGGAAGGGAGCAAAGCATTTCCGAAGCATATATTGACCAGTCACATTAACGTCTCGCATAATAAAAGCTTTTGAAAGAGTGATTAGGGACATGACAGCTGATTGGACAACGCTTCTGATTCGTAGTCCTGAAAACTGTGAAAAAAATTGAAAATTGAAATTTTTTCAAACTTTTACACATTTAATTGGCTTGACACATTTCGCTAAATTCAACTTTGAGTTAAAAGTGAGTATAAAAGAATAAATGGAACCAAAGGATACCTGATCAACTAGGCTGTGATTTATGTGTCAGGCTGCGAGTAGCTGCATCGAACAGCTTGGTTGATCAGGCCTGGGGGGGGGGAGAGGGGAAGGGATATTGATCCTCAGACTCATCAAAAGGTAACATAAAGGTAAGGGATCCGTGTACAGTCTGCACAAGTGTAGCGAGAGGGTAAGTGTTACCCACTCAAGGGGAGTATTTGGTTCTCTTCACTCATTGGTCGAGCATAATTAGATGGAAGTGTTTGATGTGTATTCACCTAGTTGTATTCACCTAGTTGTGCTTGCGGGGGTTGAGCTCTGCTCTTTCGGCCCGCCTCTCAACTGTCAATCAGTCAACTGTTACTAACTATTTTTACACACACACACACACACACACACACACACACACACACACACACACACACACACACACACACACACACACACACACCCTGAAGCTCATATCAAGAGGATAACAGCAGCAGCATATGCCAGGTTGGCTAACATAAGAACGGCCTTTAGAAACTTGTGTAAGGAATCTTTCAGAACATTATATACCACATATGTCAGACCAATCCTGGAGTATGCGGCACCAGCATGGAGTCAATATCTAGTCAAGCATAAGACTAAAATGGAAAAGGTTCAAAGGTTTGCCACCAGACTAGTACCCGAGCTGAGAGGTATGAGCTACGAGGAGAGTCTACGGGAATTAAACCTCACTTCGTTGGAAGACAGAAGAGTTAGGGGGGACATGATCACATTCAAGATCCTCAAGGGAATCGACAGGGTTGATAAAGACAGGCTGTTTAACACAAGGGGCACATGCACTAGGGGACACAGGTGGAAACCGAGTGCCCAAATGAGCCACAGAGATATTAGAAAGAACTTTTTTAGTGTCAGAGTGGTTGACAAATGGAATGCATTAGGCAGTGATGTGGTGGAGGCTGACTCCATACACAGTTTCAAGTGTAGATATGATAGAGCCCAGTAGGCTCAGGAACCTGTACACCTGTTGATTGACAGTTGAGAGGCGGGACCAAAGAGCCAGAGCTCAACCCCCGCAAGCACAACTAGGTGAGTACAACTAGGTGAATACACACCAGGAGGCAGGCCATAATAGCTGTCTAACTACCAGGTACCTATTTACTGTTTACTGCTAGGTGAATAGGCGCAACAGGGTTAAAGAAACTCTGCCTCATTTGTTTGCACCTCCGCCTGGGATCGAACCCGGAACCTTATGACTACGAATCCAGAACGCTGTCCACTCAGCTGTCAGGTCCCCCATGTAGGCCTGACGAAGGTAGGTAGCGGAACGTTACCTTACCTACCTTGAGGTTACCTTGAGGTGCTTCCGGGGCTTAGCGTCCCCGCGGCCCGGTCGTCGACCAGGCCTTAAGTTGTAGATGAAAGTAAAGCACTTACTATGTTACTATTGGAAGATTATGAGGTGAAAAATGTCGTTTGGCGCAGCTCAAGGGTCAACAACGCGCACTTCTGGCTATGTTTAGTTAACTAGGCCGGCTGGCACCTACTGCGCATTTTATGGACTTGACCCATGTTCGCCTCCCCTCCTGTGACCATCATGAGTGCATTAATCGCCCCTCGAACCCTTGACCCGGACATAAGCACTGCTAAAATAATGATAGATACAGCGGACGGAAACTCGCTAAACTGTAAGCCAGAAATACTCGTACCGAAAGCCCCCCTAAAATGCGCAGCTGTTTAAAACTGTTACGACTAAAAATAGTTAACAAAGCCAATGGGGGATAAGTCGTAAATAGTACTTAAAGCACGGGAGGAAATAGCAGGTAGTGATTGGAGATGATTTCGGGGCTTAGTGTCCCCGCGGCCCGGTCCTCGACCAGGCCTCCACCCCAGGGAAGCAGCCCGTGACAGCTGAGCAACTCTCAGGTACCTATTTACTGTTAAGTAACAGGGGCATCAGGGTGAAAGAAACTGCCTATTGTTTCTCGCCGGCGCCTGGGATCGAACCCGGGACCACAGGATCACGCGTCCAATGTTGCGTCCTCTCAGCCACCGGCTCCCTTGGGTCGTTATGATGACCAAAAACCACACATCAGAGTAGAGCAACTCGCGAAACTCTCTCGAGGTAAGGTACAGGCAAATAGGGTAAGAGAGGAAGATGAGAGGTGAGGAGCATGTAAGAGAAAGGTGAGAATAAGACGAATGTAAGAATACAGAACAAAAATGAGGTAAGAATTCGTTCCTTTATTACATTCATTCCATTCTTATCTTATTCTGACTCTCATCCCATTCTTACATTCATCCTATTCCTATCTTTATCTTATCTGCTCTGTACCTAAATTATTGGGATTGTCTCAGAGCTCTCCAAATGTATTCACTAGAAAGGAGACGACAGAGATACCAAATAATATACTGGAGGGCCAGGTTCCAAATCTACACAGTAAAATAACAACGTACTGGAGTGAACGATATGGAAGAACATGCAGAATAGAACCAGTGAAGAGCAGAGGTGCCATAGGCACAATCAGAGAACACTGTATAAACATGAGGTCCGCGGTTGTTCAACACCCTCCCAGCGAGCATAAGAAATATTGCCGGAACAACCGTGGACATCTTCAAGAGGAAACTAGATTTATTCCTCCAAGGAGTGCCGGACCAACCGGGCTGTGGGTGGGTATGTGGGCCTGCGAGCCGCTGCAAGCAACAGCCTGGTGGACCAAACTCTCACAAGTCAAGCCTGGCCCCGGGCCGGGCTTGGGGAGTAGAAGAACTCCCAGAACCCCATCAAGCAGGTATCAAGCAGATGTATGCGTGCATGCATACATTGACCAGCACGATTGGGCTTAGAAGGTGGATTGCGTCCATGCAAGCACATGTAGGAGAATATGTACACACGCGGTTGAGTGGACAGCGCTCGGGGATCGTAGTCTTAAGGTCCTGGGTTCGATTCCCGGCCGAGGCAGAAACAAATGGGCAAATTTTCTTTCACCCTAGTGCCTCTGTTCACCTAGCAGTAATTAGGTACCTGGAAGTTAGACAGCTGCTACGGACTGCTTCCTGTGTGTATGTGTGTGTGTGTTAGAGAGAAATATATGTAGTAGACATAATAGAGGAAAAATAAATTGGTTAGAAAGGCGCGGTCCAAGAGCTAATAGATCGATTCTGCAGGTACAAATAGTAAACACACACACACACACACTCAGGAATCAGTACACCAGTAGATTGACAGTTGAGAGGCGGGACCAAAGAGCCGGAGCTCAACCCCTGCAAACACAACTAGGTGACCACACACACAACTCATCTCTCCCATACACAACAGTGTTAACTGAATCAAATATTGCCAATGACGTCAATTTTTGTAAAGCATAATTTAAAAATAATATTTAAAACAAATATCGTTAGATCCCTCCCCTTCCTCCCCCCCCCACCTTACCCGTCCCCCCCCCCCACCTTACCCGTCCCCCCCCGCACCTTACCCGTCCCCCCCCCACCTTACCCCTCCCCCCCCCACCTTACCCCTCCCCCCCCCCACCTTACCCCTCCCCCCCCACCTTACCCCTCCCCCCCACCTTACCCCCCCCCCCCCCCCCGTCTCTAATTGACGTCACAGGTATCTGTTGATATGTTCTTTTTTTTCAGTGTTCGTGAACCGGATTTCAGAGAGCGGTGTGTACTCAACTAAGTGTACTAGGCTAATTGTACTTGCGGGGGTTTGAGCTTCGGTTCTTTGGTCCCGCCTCTCAACAGTCGGTCAACTGGTGTACAGGTTTCTAGCCTATTGGGCTCATTTTGTGTGTGTGTGTGTGATGCATAAATGAACACACGTCAATTTTTCTTAGAACTATGCCTCTTCAAGCGGATATAACTACCATTGTTAGAGCAGTAACATTTCGTGAAATATACACTAAAAGATGCTTTGATCTGCTCTAATTCAAAGGCCATCCTACGAAGCCATAGAACAAAAAACGGGCAGAAAATTGAGGGGAAAACTTATGAAATCCAGAGAGCTATGAAAATACTCATCACTGAAGGGTGCTCAAGTGCCTGAAGAACTCCTTTCACGTTGGAATATGTGGAAACGAACAAGCAATGTGCTGGCTGCCGAGGGCGGTCTAGACCATATTGAATACTTCACACCCAAGACGCTTCGACAAGTTCGAGAGGTCATCAGACAACTTCACCGTGACAAGGGGCCAGATTCACGAAGCAGTTACGAACCTGTACACTTTTTTTTCAATCTTTGGCGGCTTTGTTTACAATTATTAAACAGTTAATGAGCTCCGAAGCACCAGGAGGCTGTTTATAACAATAACAACAGTTGATTGGCAAGTTTTCATGCTTGTAAACTGTTTAATAAATGTAACCAAAGCCGTCAAAGATTGAGGAAAGATGAACACGTTCGTAAGTACTTGCGTAACTGCTTCGTGAATCCGGCGCAAGGTGCCTGAGGAAATGAGGATAGAACAACAAATTAGTGAATCCGTACCCTAGTTTAATATGGTTGCAGCTGACAGTCACTAATTTGTTCACGAATTAGTGAACGAAGGGGAGGAGGTCGAAGGAAAAGACTCGTTAATAGCGAGAAATCGTCTTGGATCCAAATACTCATGGATATTCAGGATTGACGAATCCTGACTGTTACCCATGGATATTCAGGATTGACGAATCCTGACTGTTACCCATGGATATTCAGGATGGAAGCAGCAGCTACTGAAACTGTGGCGAGAGTGAGGGCAAATGCCTTGACTACCTCAGATAATGTACCCATCTGAGAGATTAGAAATGTGTAGTATAGTAAATTCTAAATAATTTGAATTTAGGAAAACACACTTATCATGTATAGATATGATAGTGTGTCACTATGGCGGTGTGTCCACTCACAGGATGAGTGGCGCTGCCCAATACTGTCACTATGGCGGTGTGTCCACTCACAGGATGAGTGACGCTGACCAATACTGTCACTATGGCGGTGTGTCCACTCACAGGATGAGTGGCGCTGCCCAATACTGTCACTATGGCGGTGTGTCCACTCACAGGACGAGTGGCGCTGACCAATACTGTCACTATGGCGGTGTGTCCACTCACAGGATGAGTGACGCTGACCAATACTGTCACTATGGCGTTGTGTCCACTCACAGGATGAGTGACGCTGCCCAATACTGTCACTATGGCGGTGTGTCCACTCACAGGACGAGTGGCGCTGACCAATACTGTCACTATGGCGGTGTGTCCACTCACAGGATGAGTGGCGCTGACCAATACTGTCACTATGGCGGTGTGTCCACTCACAAGATGAGTGGCGCTGACCAATACTGTCACTATGGCGGTGTGTCCACTCACAAGATGAGTGGCGCTGACCAATACTGTCACTATGGCGGTGTGTCCACTCACAGGATGAGTGACGCTGCCCAATACTGTCACTATGGCGGTGTGTCCACTCACAGGACGAGTGGCGCTGACCAATACTGTCACTATGGCGGTGTGTCCACTCACAGGATGAGTGGCGCTGCCCAATACTGTCACTATGGCGGTGTGTCCACTCACAGGACGAGTGGCGCTGACCAATACTGTCACTATGGCGGTGTGTCCACTCACAGGATGAGTGGCGCTGACCAATACTGTCACTATGGCGGTGTGTCCACTCACAAGATGAGTGGCGCTGACCAATACTGTCACTATGGCGGTGTGTCCACTCACAAGATGAGTGGCGCTGACCAATACTGTCACTATGGCGGTGTGTCCACTCACAGGATGAGTGACGCTGCACAATACTGTCACTATGGCAGTGTGTCACTAGGAGGGGATTGGCAAATCGAGAGGACGGGTACGTTGCATTGGGGCATAATTTTCGAATATCGGAACATGTACAATTTTGATGGTGTTCCACATCCAGGTTGCTTGGTGGTGTGTTCAGTGTGGTGTGTGTTGAGTGATTCATGGAGCTCCGGAACTGTTTGGGCCTTTGCTGGGCGGTGTCTTGTAGTTATGTTGTTATCTTAGATATAGCTACTCAGAACGAAGTGTTCATGTAGCACGGGTTATAGTGAGCCCTTAATTGAGCTTGGTTATTCGCGATAACCTTGTTACTGTGATATTTGGGTTAAAGTTTTAAATGGAGGTGGCGTTTCCTCCTCTTCTCCTGTTTCAAATGGGCTTCTGATTTAGTGCACTGGTTTTAGTCTTGTTTTAGTAACATTATCTTGGTGACGGATATAGATGCACGGTGTTTAATAGCGTGTCTCTTTGTCCCGCCTGCTATCCTAACCTCGTGTCAGCAAGGCGGACATCCCACCTTGCTATCCTAACCTCGTGTCAGCAAGGCGGACAGCCCCCCCTTGCTATCCTAACCTCGTGTCAGCAAGGCTGACAGCCCCCCCTTGCTATCCTAACCTCGTGTCAGCAAGGCTGACAGCCCCCCCTTGCTATCCTAACCTCGTGTCAGCAAGGCGAACAGCCCCCCCTTGCTATCCTAACCTCGTGTCAGCAAGGCGAACAGCCCCCCTTGTTATCCTAACCTCGTGTCAGCAAGGCGAACAGCCCCCCTTGCTATCCTAACCTCGTGTCAGCAAGGCGGACATCCCACCTTGCTATCAAAAGACTTTCGTTTTGACAGCTTTTCCTTCACCTGTTGCTCACCATTGTCCTTTACCCCGTAAAAACCCCACCCGCTGTAAGAGGAAGATCACCAGATGGGTGAGAGCGGGCCACTTCAGGCCGGTGAGAGCCACTCTGCGGGCCACCTCGCCCCGGGGCCATGGGCGGGCCATGGACGGTGGGAGGGCGGGCCATGAACAGTGGCGGGAAGGAGGTAGAGGGTGGAGTTATGACTCCAAACGTCAACTGTAATGTAGGAAAGTTTAGGCGACGATAGAGACAATGGAGTGACTCTTGTGAGTTACAAGAGCCACCTGAACACTTGTAATTACCTGAATCCTTGTAATTACCTGAATCCTTGTAATCACCTGTCCTCCCGTCCTCCTAATAGGCTTTATACGCCTACCTTTAATCCTAATAGAACGTCGTATTTTGACGTATGCTTTAACCTAAGGCCAAAAATTGTCCTACTAGAAATTTGACATACCGTCCCGTTCTCTGTTTTGGGTCCTCTGGGAGGTTAGGATAAGGGCACTTTAGTACGACAGTTTCTCGACGTTGGGAAACCTTCGGAGGACGGGTTGCTGGCCACACTACACAGAATTCCCAAAAGTTTCTCGGACACTCATTTCATTTCCAAGAAGCACTCCAGGATGAGGACGAGTGTTGGCTACTGATAGTGGAGAAATGCTCGGAAATTCGTGGTATATGAAACCAGATACCATGTGTGTGTTGTTCGTGGGGGGGCGGGAGGAGTAGTTGAGTGACGTCACGGCAGTTTGTGCCCCACGGAAGCCTCTATCTTATCGAAAGTTCCGCAATGATTTACGTAACTTGCACAATGGAGCCAGTGTACAGCGTTCATGCTATTGCGAAAGCCTTAAATGACTTCATTCATGCTTGCGTGCAGGAATGCACAGGCCTAGAGAGAGATAAATTGGCGCCACTGGCCGACATGAGAGCGCTGCTTGCACTAGCACTTTTTTTGGCGGGAGTGTTATGTAAACAAACATGGCGAGGGCTACGAACCACAGAGGCGCTAGTTTCGCTACACTGCTAGCAGGCAGCGCTACACCGCTAGCTGGCAGCAGTCGCTCCCTGTCCTCCGCGCGTTGTGTTGTGTATGCGTAGTTTCCACTGAGCCTCGTGGCTACTTGCGCATCTCTCGTACGCACATGTGCGGGGTGGGCACTTGACTACAGCTGGGAAGTCCTGCTTGAGGAGTTATGAATGAGTGGGCAAAGTGTGTGTCTAGGTAAGGCATGTCCTGGTGTGAAGAGTGGCTGCTAGTAGAGTATAGCCAGGTGCTGTAGGACCAGCACCAATAGTTTGGCCAAGGCCACTCTAGCCTTCGCAAGCTACATGGCTGTTTGTTCTGGCATTCGCTACCAGACGTGTGTGCGGGGTAGATATAACCAGTTGAAGAACTTAGCATGGTCAAGAGCCCCAGATCTGATTACAGGACCTAGCCGCGATATTGACCATTGACGATGATAGTGAGAGAATAATTTTCATTTGGAAAATATTAGACTGGTTCCAAATGTGCACATGTAAATAGCACCGCAGGAGACCAGGAGGCATGGCAGGAAGTGCAAAATACCCCCGTTGAAAAGCAGAGTTGCAATAGGTGCGTTAAGAAACACTTATAACAAGAGCCCAAGTCTTCAACATTCTCCCACTAAACATAAGGGGCATAACTGGCCGACGTCTCAGTGTTCAAAAGGGAACTTGATGAACACCTCCAAAGAATACCTGATCAACCGGGCTGTGATTCAGAGTGGGACCAGTTGGCTTGGCCAGTGACTAGGCCGCGGGGGACATTGATCCCCACAACCAACACAAGGTAAGATTAATATAGCATATTAACGTTATAGTTACCATTTAAGTAACATTTAACAAGTTTTACTTGTTCATATTACACTTCGAGACAATTACAATGTTTTATTCTGTCGAACAGATCATCAGTTGTGAATTTATTATAAAACAAAATATTTGTTTTTATTGACAATTCTATAACAAATAATTAGCCTAATCGTTACGAAATATGTGCACAAGGTTTGTCACCAGTAAACCAAATGTAAAGTGAAAATGATTGTCATTTTTCTTAGCAGTAATTAGTCAATAGAAAAGGACAATAGACATTTTATTCAATAGTTAATTATTAACCTTACTGCGTGTTACGTCTATTTTTGTAATGTCAGGCAGATAGGGGTTTCCCTAGAACCTAATATATGGTCCTGCGGGCCTCACCAAGCAACAGCCTGGTGCGGCCGGCAGGCCCATGGATCCACAACAGCCTGGTTGGTCTTATGCACTTTTATGTACTCTGTACTGTACCTCCAAGTAATGTACTCTGTACTGTACCTCCAAGTAATGTACTCTGTACTGTACCTCCAAGTAATGTACTCTATACTGTAATGTCCAATAAACGAAGCTTTGAACAACTGTTAAACAACTGTCAGACTTGTTCAGTTTTGCGTAACGAGGCTTTGGTGTGTCGCGCGTGAGTGCGCATGCGCTAACGGCTTAATTGTATTGTACATGATGTCATGGCTAACTGTCCGTGGTTGACAGCTGTCAGTCATGTGTGCTCACCTGTACGGCACGTGTTTAGGGGGCGGGGGGGGGGTCTTGTTGGTGTTGGGCAGGTGTTTCTTGTGCTTGGCCCCATCCCCTGACGTATGTGTCTGTGTCTGTGTATGTATCTGTCTGTATCTGTATCTGTGTGTGTTTGTATCTGCATCTGTCTGTATCTGTGTCTGTGTATGTATCTGTCTGTATCTGTATCTGTGTGTGTTTGTATCTGCATCTGTCTGTATCTGTATCTGTGTGTGTTTGTATCTGCATCTGTCTGTATCTGTGTCTGTATCTGTCTGCCCGTGTCTGTGTACACCCCCACTACACCTCACTGTGAAATACCCTGAACAATTACAACAGCCTGTAGTTGAATAACTAGAACTATACAAATAACAATTCAAGTGATTAAAATAACATGTGGTATGATACCTTGGTATATCTTATTAATTACAGGGAGATTACCTGTAGATGATTTCGAAACTAATCATATCTTGGCCAGTGTCTGAAGGGTTGAATGACTAATGGAGGTAATTTGTGCCCCGGTACTTGGCCACCACAGCCAGATTGATCAAGTAATACACTACCCCCTCGTGAAGCAACTTGGGGGGGGGGGGGAAGACATGACCTTGGCCTAGATATCTTGAAATATTGGTGTCAGTTGCCCAACGAGGCCCTTGCGATCATAACTAGCCAGTGTTTATAATGATTTAGCAGGGTGCCAGTTGTGCATAGTTAGGTAGTTAAGGCATCTCCAATTCCCAGAGTAAACTCCTAAAGTCCTGAAATCGTGAGATTTAAAGTTATCAATAAAGATAAACTTTGTGTTAAGAAAATTTGGTAATCTTGTATATTTTATAAATTGTTCGCCAATAATAATAGAATAATTAATCTTACCTTGAGGTGCTTCCGGGGCTTAGCGTCCCCGCGGCCCGGTCGTCGACCAGGCCTCCTGGTTGCTGGACTGGTGAACCAGGCTGTTGGACGCGGCTGCTCTCAGCCTAACGTACGAATCACAGCCTGGTTGATCAGGTATCTACCTTAACAATAATTATCATTAAGGTTAAATTCCAGTTCATTTACGCAGTAACCTGACATTAATGATCAAACGACGTAAATATAAAACTTTGTCTGCTTCTGGAGAATGTAAATTATAATTAATTGCTCTTATTTTTTCCAGGTAAGGGATGTGTTGCGTTCATCTGGTGATGGGAGTCTGTCCACCTGGCGTGTACAGGTAGGAAGCAGCTCACCTGTGTACAGCAAGGCTATGTACAGGTGTTCACTGTACTCTTAGGAACACGTTGGGCTTTTTTGGAGGCTGTGGGTAGGTTGTAGTGAACTAGTAGGTTGTTAGTGGGTCTCAAGGGACTCCTGGTGGGTTGTGGGCTGTGTGGTGGGTTGTAATGACCTCTTGATTGGTTGTAATATGCTCTTTCACTCTCACTGGTAACCGTACCACGATTAGCTAAGATTGAATTGATGTAATAAATCTTTAATCTGTTCATCTCCTCTGTTCCTTATCAAGTAAATTATGCCAATGGATATAAATGGTTTAGATCAGGAAAGACCTGGGTAAATAATGGTTTAGAAACAGGTGGTTGATTTACTGTATGGATTAAGTTACCGGGATCACTGAAGTGTTGCATAGGTTAGTCAGACGTGTGTGTGTGTGTGTGTATAAGTTTAAGTGGAAATAAACAGGAGCTGCTTATAGAAGACAATAGGTAGTTTCATTAATTTCAGAGTTCATATGTTCTTAACCCATTTGTTAGACTATAATATTAACAAATAATAAAAGTTGATAAAGTTTGAGGTGAGAATGCAACAGATTATCAAGGAAAATGGACTTTGGGAAAGTTTCCCCTGCATCTGTCTGTCTAAACTAGCGTGTGGTGTTCCGCATCAGAGATGTCCTCCTGTGATCCACAGTTCACTGTGAGCGTGCTGGGATACGAGGTAGTAATGTGAGGTAGTAACTACCAGGAGAGGTCGTACGAGATACGACTCGGCCAATTAAGGTACCCAACACTTTTAAGACCATCGGGGAATCGAACCCGCGCCACAGAATTAAGAGTCCTGCGCGCTATCCACCAGGTTACGAGGCCCCTACGGCTACGGCCCCCTACGGGGCTACGAGGTACCCAACGCCTTTAAGACCATCGGGGAATCGAACGCCGACCCTGCACGAAGCCGTTGCTGAACCGACGAGTTGAAATGGAAGGAGACAGCGGGTAATGAGCACCGGAATAAGCAGCAATTTGATCACCACTTCCTGTGTCGTAAAGCCACGTTGGAAGCTGTCGGAGGGGCTGCTCGTAAGGCTCGTCCAGGCCTTACACGACACGTCAAAATCGACCCTAATGGCTTCCATGGTCGTTGAGCTTGGGGGACCATGTCGTTGGCTCGTAGCTGCAGGGAGGGGGGGGGGGGTGGAAGAGGCGCTGATGACATCACCTTTAAGGGTTAATTGTCATGTTGTTAGACCCAGATTATGTACTTTAATGTGTGTGTGTCGTCTAGCACTTTATTCCTTTGTCGGCTGCGTTATTGGTAATGTCAACGGTGTTGCCACGTCCTGAGAGCCACTTACAGTAAGTGGGTCCCGGGGTTGAGTTGGTAACGAGGTCGGTCGTTCCGTAGGGTAACGTGTCGTTTCTCATCTTTCGTTGTTGGTATTTATATATTTTATAACTTTCTACGTTTTTAAATTGTCTTCGGAACATAATATTGATTTTCGTGGCCTTGGATAGCAACACCTTGGATACCAACACCTTGGATAGCAACACCTTGGATAGCAACACCTTGGATTTTCTGAGTAAAACGGCTTTTTTTTTTACCTTGAATAAATCATTATAATTGATCTATAACCTAGATTGTACCTGGATAAGGTTCTGGGAGTAGTTCTATTCCCCTACAGCTGGGCCAAGCTTGACCTGAGAACTTGGTCCAACAGGCTGTTGCTTGGAGCGGCCAGCAGGCCCACGTATAGCCTGGCACTTATTGCAGAAAAGTGTCCTTTTTTTTTATTAATATTTCCACTTTTGTTCCGGCA
The DNA here is from genome assembly GCF_040958095.1 of Procambarus clarkii. Classification (NCBI taxonomy): domain Eukaryota; kingdom Metazoa; phylum Arthropoda; class Malacostraca; order Decapoda; family Cambaridae; genus Procambarus; species Procambarus clarkii. The sequence goes on from NC_091159.1 coordinate 23,453,024, forward strand.
ATATTTCTTATGCTCGCTGGGAGGATGTTGAACACCCGTTGGACCTCTGATGTGTATAATGTTGTCTGTGCCTATGGATTCCTTCCATATCTTATGGGCTCGCCATAGCCCGTGCTACATGGACATTTCGTTCTAAGTAGCTAAATCTAAAACAGCATATCGTTCCATATCGTTCACTCCAGTAAGGTTTTTACTGTGTAAATTTGGGACCTGACCCTCCAGTATTTTCCACGTGCATACATTCTCTCTCGTCTCCTTTCTAGAGAGCGAGCTTTTGGAGAAGATTTACACGCTCCCAATAATTTAGGTGTTTGATCGCGTCTATGTATGCCGTGTATGTTCTCTGTATGCCGTGTATGTTGTCTGTATGCCGTGTATGTTGTCTGTATGCCGTGTATGTTGTCTGTATGCCGTGTATGTTGTCTGTATGCCGTGTATGTTGTCTGTATGCCGTGTATGTTGTCTGTATGCCGTGTATGTTGTCTGTATGCCGTGTATGTTGTCTGTATGCCGTGTATGTTGTCTGTATGCCGTGTATGTTGTCTGTATGCCGTGTATGTTGTCTGTATGCCGTGTATGTTGTCTGTATGCCGTGTATGTTGTCTGTATGCCGTGTATGTTCTCTGTATGCCGTGTATGTTCTCTGTATGCCGTGTATGTTGTCTGTATGCCGTGTATGTTGTCTGTATGCCGTGTATGTTGTCTGTATGCCGTGTATGTTCTCTGTATGCCGTGTATGTTCTCTGTATGCCGTGTATGTTGTCTGTATGCCGTGTATGTTGTCTGTATGCCGTGTATGTTGTCTGTATGCCGTGTATGTTGTCTGTATGCCGTGTATGTTGTCTGTATGCCGTGTATGTTGTCTGTATGCCGTGTATGTTGTCTGTATGCCGTGTATGTTGTCTGTATGCCGTGTATGTTGTCTGTATGCCGTGTATGTTCTCTGTATGCCGTGTATGTTCTCTGTATGCCGTGTATGTTCTCTGTATGCCGTGTATGTTGTCTGTATGCCGTGTATGTTGTCTGTATGCCGTGTATGTTGTCTGTATGCCGTGTATGTTGTCTGTATGCCGTGTATGTTGTCTGTATGCCGTGTATGTTGTCTGTATGCCGTGTATGTTCTCTGTATGCCGTGTATGTTCTCTGTATGCCGTGTATGTTGTCTGTATGCCGTGTATGTTGTCTGTATGCCGTGTATGTTCTCTGTATGCCGTGTATGTTCTCTGTATGCCGTGTATGTTGTCTGTATGCCGTGTATGTTGTCTGTATGCCGTGTATGTTGTCTGTATGCCGTGTATGTTGTCTGTATGCCGTGTATGTTGTCTGTATGCCGTGTATGTTGTCTGTATGCCGTGTATGTTCTCTGTATGCCGTGTATGTTCTCTGTACTTCCTCTATTTCAGCAATTTCTCCTGCTCTGAAAGGGGAAGCGAGTACCACATCAACCCCATCAACCAGGTACCGAGCAGTACTCGAGACTGGACAGCACAAGTGATTTTATTATGAACATTGTAATGGAATCCCATTATTTGAAGGTTCTCGTAATCCATCTTATTTTCTAGATGACAATATTAGCTTGATTACACACAGAAATCACAGTAGCATGATGCATCAAATATACAATTTCTAGGTTGTATATTTGTATATTTTTCAAATATACAAATATACAATATACAATTTCAGACGATTAAGGCAGCGTCTGGGATCCTCTCGGACGTAGGTTCGAATTCTCGTCACTGCCCTTGTGTATTTGTTCATTTAATATTAGCTTGGTTATGTTTCCTAAACGTTAAGTCGTCAGACATGAGTATTCCCAGATCCTTTACGTGCAGCTGTGAGTAATTAGTAGCATCAGAAATGGTATATTGCATGAAGGACGCTAATTACTTGTGAACATTGAGATGGTAATTCTTGCGTAAATCATGTGTGTGTTTAATGAATTTGAACAAGCTGTTAGTGTTGTGGTAATCACCCGAGACGCAGGACATGGTAACGCTGATGTCAGAGTAGTTAAGTCGCTCGTAAAACATCACATTGGTCACGTGACCTTGGCGGCTGTTGGGAATTAATTCACTATTTGCCATGCTTGTGTCGGGGGGGGGGGGGGGGTTGTCATGGTTGTTAGAGGTTGCCATTGGTGCCATCAGTGAGGGTTGAGAGGCCAGCGAGGGGGGGGGGCGGTACTTACCATGAGGGAGATAGTAAAGAGGTCATTATATTGACTACTCTCTCACAGTTGTGCTCACCTAGTTGTACTCGTCTAGTAGATGAATGCTGTGTGTATGTGTGTGTGTGTGTGTGTGTGTACTCAACTAATTGTGCTTGCAGGGATTGAGCTCTGGCTCTTTGGTCCCGCCTCTCAACCGTCAATCAACTGGTGTACAGGTTCCTGAGCCTATTGGGCTTTATCATATCACTTGATATGATATTGAGCCTATTGGGCTTTATCACTTGAAACTGTGTATGGAGTCAGCCTCCACTACATCACTTCCTAATGCATTCCATTTGTCAACCACTGACACTAAAAAAGCTCTTTCTATCTGTGGCTCATTTGGGCACTCAGTTTCCACCTGTGTCCCCTAGTGCGTGTGCCCCCTTGTGTTAAATAGTGTCTTTATCTATCCTATCAATTCCCTTGAGAGTATTGAATGTGGTGATCATGTCCCCCTAACTCTTCTGTCTTCCAACGAAGTGAGGTTTAATTCCCGTAGCCTCTCCTCGTAGCTCATACCTCTCAGCTCGGGTACTAGTCTGGTGGCAAACCTTTTGAACATTTTCCAGTTTAGTCTTATCCTTGACTAGATATGGACTCCATGCTGGGGCTGCATACTCCAGGATTGGCTTGACATATGTGGTATACAAAGTTCTGAATGATTCCTTACACAAGTTTCTGAATGCCGTTCTTATGTTGGCCAGCCTGGTATATGCCGCTGATGTTATCCTCTTGATATGGGCTGCAGGGGACAAGTCTGGCGTGATATCAACCCCCAGGTCTTTTTCTCTCCGACTCATGAAGAATTTCATCTCCCAGACGATACATTGTATCTGGCCTCCTGCTCCCTACGCCTATCTTCATTACATTACATTTGGTTGGGTTAAACTCTAACAACCATTTGTTCGACCATTTATTCAGCTTGTCCAGGTCTTCTTGACCTGTGTGTTTACTAGTTGTGTTTTTGCAGGGGTTGAGCTTTGCTCTTTCGGCCCGCCTCTCAACTGTCAATCAACTGATTTACTAACTACTTTTTTTTTTTTTTTTTTTTTTTTTTTTTTTTTTTTTTTTTTTTTTTTCACCACACACACACACACACACCCCAGGAAGCAGCCCGTGACAGCTGACTAACTCCCAGGTACCTATTTACTGTTAGGTAACAGGGGCACTTAGGGTGAAAGAAACTTTGCCCATTTGTTTCTGCCTCGTGCGGGAATCGAACCCACGCCACAGAATTACGAGTCCTGCGCGCTATCCACCAGGCTACGAGGCCCCACAAGATTGTGTGTGTGTGTGTGTGTGTGTGTGTGTGTGTGTGTGTGTGTGTGTGTGTGTGTGTGTGTGTGTGTGTGTGTGTGTGTGTGAGTGAGAGTGATGAGTATATTCATTCATGAGAGCAGTGGGTGGGGTGGGACTGGCAACATGCAAGGTTGCTACACTCAGCTCTGGCCCACTGGAGCATGAGCTCCCATGACACCAGGGCAGGTCTGGGGCCGCCTGACGTAACCCCTCCCCCCTGCCTGCCACCCCCTCTGCCTGCCACCCCCCCTGCCTGCCACCCTCCCTGCCTGCCACCCTCTGACGTAACTAACCACTCGGGTAACTACCCACTGTGAACCTATCCACGCCCTTCACAAAGTGTAGTTCACAATAGTAACGTTACTATTCACTAGCCAAGGTTCTAGATGGGGATTTTCTCCTCTAGCTAAGTGGTCTGGACCTTGAATGTGTTCCTCGTGGCACTGGGCCTGTCTCCTCGTGGCACTGGGCCTGTCTCCTCGTGGCACTGGGCCTGTCTCCTCGTGGCACTGGGCCTGTCTCCTCCTGGCACTGGGCCTGTCTCCTCCTGGCACTGGGCCTGTCTCCTCGTGGCACTGTTTAGTTTTGGTTAGTCCTTTTGGTTTGGTTAGTTTGCTCCGTGTTCACTGCTCGTTCTTCAGCACCTCTCCAGGGGCCTGGGAGTCGTCCCAGTTGATACTGTGATAAGATAAGCAGCTTGTGGTTGGTGTGTCTTGGAGGAGGTGATAAGGGGGAAGGTTAAGGGAGTGTGTCCGCTCACTCCTGGTTCACCCCGTCCTCTCCAACGTTCACAACATCGCCAAAATGGTGTGTACTAAATTGCCGGAGCTTCAAAGAGGATCCACGGATAGAAAATGGGACTTCGCGTTAATTTTGCGAGCTTCTTGAAGTTGGTAGAGTTTGTGGTGCACGTGTGGGTACACGCCTAGGTGTACGCACCAGCTCCTAGCGCCTTACGCACGTGTGGGAGGCCTTACGCACGTGAGGGAGGGAGGGAGGGAGGGAAGGAGGAAGCTGAAGAGAGAAGGGCACCACCTCGGCTTTCACCTGTGGTGGCGTCACTCTGCTTGGATAGCGTCTCCCACCACGCGGATTTTTCACTACAGCTGCTCTGTAAATCTTTTAATTAGTATAAAAATACACTTTATTTTGTTTTCCTCAAGCAAAAATGACTTCTGAGAATGCCCCCCCCCCTCTCTGTCTGTCCCTCTTTGTTCTGTTTTTTGCTACACCGTCTAATCCTGTATAATTTGTAAAGGCCTATTGAGTATCCTGTATCCTGTGATCAAGTCTTCTCTGGTTCTTTTCTCGCATGGTTAGGATTAGTTTAATGGCGTGATTGATAGGATGAAGGTTCCCCGGTGCTGTGTACTCCTTTACTGGTCTCACGTTTGTGGCGTGGTGTTCCAGTGACACAATTATAGATGTCTGAAGCCGCGTTGGAAGAAAAGATGCCGACCTGCTGACACAAGTCTTAAAATGTTATTACAACGTGACGTCTTCAGAAGACACACTCGGGAACCTGTACACCAGGTGATTGACTGGTGGACAGCTTCATAAATACATAAATACTGCCCGACTTTCGGCCAGTAGGTATTTATGTATTGTGGAAAATATAGTTAATTATAAATTGTAATGCTAAACACACACACACACACACACACACACACACACACACACACACACACACACACACACACACACACACACACACACACACACACACACAGGCTCAGGAATCTGTACACCTGTTGATTGACGGTTGAGAGGCGGGACCAAAGAGCCAGAGCTCAACCCCCGCAAACACAACTAGGTGAGTACAACTAGGTGAGTACACACACACACAATATACATATATATATATATCCCGTGTGTGTGTGTGTGTAAAATATGTATTGTTATATATAAATATATAATATATACCCAGGCATATATTTATGTATGAGAAACTCATTAAGTTTGGTTTTGTGGCAGTTTCTCCCTGCTGAAGGGAGAATAATAAGCTCTCCGGGAGGGAACATTTTTAAGGCTTCGCGAAAATTATATTTTAAAAATTTCTCATGAAAAGTTCTCGTTTTCTGAATACTTGTAAAAAAAATGATTTTACCGAAGTTAGAGAACCTGAACTGAGAGGGAGGGAGGGAGGGAGGGAGGCCACCTACCTTGAGGAAGGAGGGGGGGGGGGGAGACTACAAGCATTTCACAGTTAAACCATTGAACAAAATTGTGAAGACTGTGCATCGAAGATCTGTGCCACCATATATATATATATATATATATATATATATATATATATATATATATATATATATATATATATATATATATATATATATATACGTGCCACGAAATGCCCGAAACGCTTTGCGTAATAGTGGCTTTAGGTATTGTATGTACTAGCCCTATCTATAAATCCATCACTCCTTGTAAAATCTCTTGTATGTATGTACCATACCTAAATAAACATTTGATTTGATATACGCTGCCTCGCACCGCCTCGAACCAGTTCCTCTTGGAAGACGCCGGCGTGCATGCTTCCTCATCAAGATGTGACAGGTGTGTGTGTGTCACATGTGTGTCCCGTCGGCACCTTATTGTTGAGCCTTCTTGAACCTGGCGAGAGTTGTCACCGCTCCTTCCACACACCGACACCCGCTACATGGAACAGGTAGTCGAACACGGCAACAATCAGAAGGCGGCAAGTCATTACGACTATATATCACTGGGAAGGGATAAGGATTTGGGATGGGACGGTGGGGAAGGAATGGTGTCCGACCACTTGGATGGTCGGGGATTGAACGCCGACCTGCATGAAGCGAGACTGTCGCTCTACCGTCCAGCCCCAGTGGTTGGGGCAGGTAGCGGAACAGATTAAGAACAAAGTAAAGTCGTGGAGGGTAAATTAGCAGGTAGGCGGCTCCATGCATCATCTGGCCGCCCACCCTTGCTCCAGTCTCTCATAAGCTCCGTTAGTGGAGGTTGAAATTTAAGTTTATTGAGGTATAAATACAGAGATGAGGTTGCTCAAGCTATTCTCACCCCGTTCAATACAACGTGTTGTATTGAACGGATACAATTTTATATATATATATATATATATATATATATATATATATATATATATATATATATATATATATATATAATATATATATATATAATATATATATAATATAAACTCGGACAAATTACAGGAAATAGGATCTAGGAGTAATCATGTGGGAAGACCTTACATTTAAAGAACACGCTAAAGTAACTGTCACCACTGCAAGAAAAATGACAGGTTGGATAACGAGAACCTTTCACACAAGGGATGCCATACTAATGGTACTTTTCAAGACACTAGTGCTCTGTAGGGTGGAATATTGTTGCACACTAACAGCCCCATTCAAAGGCGGAACAACTGATGACATGGAGAGTATGCAAACATCCTTTACTGCTGGAATCCACTCTATAAAACATCTAAATTATTGGAACCGATTAAAAGTTCTAAATCTGTATTCTCTAGAACGCAGACGAGAGAGGTGCATAATAATGTACAGGTGGAGAATATTAGAGGCACTGATTCCGAATTTGCACACGGAAATATCATCATATGAAACATGTAGGTGTAGCAGGATGTGAAGAATTGTCCTATTGAAATGCAGGAGGACCGACATCAACATCTCTCTCAACATCAGAGGCCCAAGACTTCAAAATACTCCCGCTACACATAAGACATAACTGGCCGGCCTCTGTGTTCGAGAGAACTCTATAAACACCACCAAAGGATACTTGATCAACCAGGCTTGTGATTCATACGTCAGGCTGCGAGCAGCCGCGTCGAACCGCCTGGTCAACCAGACATCCAGCCTGGTCGTCGACCAGGCCGCGGGGACTTTGATCCTGAGAACCACCACTAGGTAGGTAGCCCTCCTTCCCTCCCTCCCCTGGTGAAGGTGAACAGGAGGGAGGGAGTCTGTACAGCTTCCCTCAACCCTCCCTCTCTATGTGGAGGAAAACAAGAGAGCATCTGTACAACTTTACTGGGTCCTCCCACTGCCCCTGATGAAGGTAATTAGTGTGTGTGCCTCCAAGCATACACACACACTGGGACTAGTGTGCACCTTCACTTGACCAGTATGTACACACTAGGGAGGTGTGTGTGTGTGTACTCACCTATATGTGCTTGCGGGGGTTGAGCTCTGGCTCTTTGGTCCCGCCTCTCAACTGTCAATCAACTGGTGTACAGGTTCCTGAGCCTGTTGGGCTCTATCATATCTACACTTGAAACTGTGTATGGAGTCAGCCTCCACCACATCACTGCCTAATGCATTCCATTTGTCAACTACCGACACTAAAAAAATTGTGTGTGTGTGTGTGTGGAGACAATAGAACTAATGGCCACCTCCAACACTCACCTGGCTACTCACTGTAGAGGCCAGCGTGGTCGACCTTGGCGCTAAGGTGGCGACTGCTGATGGCTGACATAAGGGTGAAGGAACTCACGGTGGGCTACACACTATACTCTCGTGGCGGAATTCACTAAACGACTACAGTGACAGGATGAACAACCCAGCGGGTTTTCTTCCTATTGGGGAGTGTTGTACATGCTGCTATGGCGGTGTGTTCACTCACAGGATGAGTGGCGCTGCCCAATAAACTCGCCACTCGGGGCAGAATTAAAAAAAACTACAGTGTAATGTAACCTAAAATATTGACTATGTAACTTATGTATTTTCAACATTTGCACACAATTTTTTTGTTTACACAGGAGGGTACAGAAGTAAACTTTGTACTCCATAACAACAGTTGATTGGCAAGTTTTCATGCTTGTAAACTGCTCAATAAATGTAACCAAAGCCGTCAAAGATTGAGGAAAGATGTACACTGTCGTAAGTACTTGCATAACTGCTTCGTGAATCTGGCCCCAGGTACCCAATTACTGTTGGATGAACAGAGGCCAACAGTTCAGGGGATTGGTACCCAGAAAGATGGACACCCATCTTCCCAAACAGTCGTAATAAAGTATTAAATAACCACGAATATATATATATATATATATATATATATATATATAATATGACTCACACCTGCCCAGAAAACAAATGCATGTCAGTGTAGAATATAAGCAGTGAATCAGCAACAGAAAAACTGTGAAAGAGTAAAAATACAAAATAATGTTCACCGTACTATACTTGCGGAAGAGTAAAGTAAAATATAATTAATGCCTGATAACCACAAACTACTTGTTCACAGTTCATATGTGTTGAAGAAATGTCACATCTACTTGTGAACCATACTTGTAGGTAAGTCACAAATAAATCTCTGAACCTTAACACAAGCCAGCAAGAATGCAGTCTCATCAAAATCACAAAACAACCCTAAAACAGCAACAAGACCGTTAAAGGTCAACAAGATGGCAACCACGAGACCTTAACAAGACGAGAGGTCAGGCTACAAGATGGCAACCACGAGACCTTAACAAGACGAGAGGTCAGGCTACAAGATGGCAACCACGAGACCTTAACAAGACGAGAGGTCAGGCTACAAGAGGCAACCACGAGACCTTAACAAGACGAGAGGTCAGGCTACAAGATGGCAACCACGAGACCTTAACAAGACGAGAGGTCAGGCTACAAGATGGCAACCACGAGACCTTAACAAGACGAGAGGTCAGGCTACAAGAGGCAACCACGAGACCTTAACAAGACGAGAGGTCAGGCTACAAGATGGCAACCACGAGACCTTAACAAGACGAGAGGTCAGGCTACAAGAGGCAACCACGAGACCTTAACAAGACGAGAGGTCAGGCTACAAGATGGCAACCACGAGACCTTAACAAGACGAGAGGTCAGGCTACAAGATGGCAACCACGAGACCTTAACAAGACGAGAGGTCAGGCTACAAGAGGCAACCACGAGACCTTAACAAGACGAGAGGTCAGGCTACAAGATGGCAACCACGAGACCTTAACAAGACGAGAGGTCAGGCTACAAGAGGCAACCACGAGACCTTAACAAGACGAGAGGTCAGGCTACAAGATGGCAACCACGAGACCTTAACAAGACGAGAGGTCAGGCTACAAGAGGCAACCACGAGACCTTAACAAGACGAGAGGTCAGGCTACAAGATGGCAACCACGAGACCTTAACAAGACGAGAGGTCAGGCTACAAGATGGCAACCACGAGACCTTAACAAGACGAGAGGTCAGGCTACAAGATGGCAACCACGAGACCTTAACAAGACGAGAGGTCAGGCTACAAGAGGCAACCACGAGACCTTAACAAGACGAGAGGTCAGGCTACAAGATGGCAACCACGAGACCTTAACAAGACGAGAGGTCAGGCTACAAGATGGCAGCCACGAGACCTTAACAAGACAAGAGGTCAGGCTACAAGAGGCAACCACAACACGGGCGCGAGACGGCAACATATATGGCACGTTTCTCCCTCCTTGCAACACTAGCAACAGCGGCCCCAGCAGCTTGTAGGAGGACGTGTTCCCGGCCTCCCTAGGGATTGGTGGGGGGGGGGGGTAGAGTAGGGGGGGGGGGGACTCAACTGAAGGACCTGAGCAACCGTCTGTTTCACACTGTGCTCCACAAGATTGTCACTGGCTTAGGTAAGCGAACCAGGGGGTTCAGTTCCTGAACCGATTACGTGTCTGTAATCCCACCACACGGGATGGGTATAGGGTGCATAATAAAGCAATGAGTGAGTCTGTAATTGACAGACGGCTCTAGACTCTATATGCAGGAATACGCTCAAACAAGAGCCTCTTAAGTGTTCAGTAAACATTTAGAACACTTTAAGATCAGTTAAGGAATCTAGAGAAAATGATAAAGAAACACTAAGTTCATAAAATGTAAATAAAAGGTTGTCACGTTGCGTTAATGTTCTCCTTTCAAAATGGAGGAGATTGGGCAGGATATGTGGGTCTGCGGGCCGCTCCAAGCAACAGCCTGTTGGACCAAGTTGTCACAAGTCGAACCTGGCCTCAGACCGGGCTCGGGAAGCAGAAGAACTCGCGAGACCCTCTCCAGGTATGCTCCAGGTATGGAATTTAAATGCCCAGCCATATCTGAAGTCGTTATATGCTGCCTTGGCCCTTTAAATTCAAATTCTTACGTTACTTGTAACAGTCGGGAAGTGATTTCAAACGAAATGAAAGAGCAAAACTCTATCAAAATTGATGGTGTACTTGTCACAATCCAAGCACAAATAGACCAAATAGATGATTACCTTTCACAAGTCGTCTCGGACATCATGCAAGAATAATCGTAGACAATGCGAACTCAAATACGTAGATCCTAAATTGTTCCTTAGAACAGTGTGACATCAGAGGGGAACTGGGAGGGAAGTGTTACTTGGCTACACCAGTTACTTGGCTACACCAGTTACCTGGCTACACCAGTTACTTGGCTACACCAGTTACTTGGCTACACCAGTTACTTGGCTACACCAGTTACTTGGCTACACCAGTTACTTGGCTACACCAGTTACTTGGCTACACCAGTTACTTGGCTACACCAGTTACTTGGCTACACCAGTTACTTGGCTACACCAGTTACTTGGCTACACCAGTTACTTGGCTACACCAGTTACTTGGCTACACCAGTTACTTGGCTACACCAGTTACTTGGCTACACCAGTTACTTGGCTACACCAGTTACTTGGCTACACCAGTTACTTGGCTACACCAGTTACTTGGCTACACCAGTTACTTGGCTACACCAGTTACTTGGCTACACCAGTTACCTGGCTACACCAGTTACCTGGCTACACCAGTTACTTGGCTACACCAGTTACTTGGCTACACCAGTGCCTTGGTGACTGTCAGCTGACTGTCAGTTATGTCTTAATTCCTTGCTCCAAGTGTCGTCATGAGCGCGCGGGAAAAACCATTGCAACTTCAACACTCAAATAGTAGATATATTTATATATATACAAGAAGGTACATTGGGTAGTGAGAGTACCATTGGTGTTGTTGCACTGTTGCAAGGCCAGAAACATGCAGAGTTTCTGGCAGAACTGGAGAGGTCTGTCGGGGTGAGGCTCTCAAGAGCGGCTGTTAACTGCAAACTTGGTGTAATTCAAGCTACCTGCCGATGCCTGAGGTGTGCAAGTGACTTAATGAGAACCTTAGGGCTCTCGTTAAGTGCCTCGTTACACTACTACTGAGTGCCTTTCGCCACCAGGGGGCCAGATGCACGAAACGATTACGCAAGTACTTACGAACCTGTACATCTTTTCTCAATCTTTGGCGGCTTTGTTTGCAATTATTTAACAGTTAATGAGCTCCGAAGCACCAGGAGGCTGTTTATAACAATAACAACAGTTGATTGGCAAGTTTTCATGCTTGTAAACTGTTTAATAAATGTAACCAAAGTCGTCAAAGATTGAGGAAAGATGTACACGTTCGTAAGTTCTTGCGTAACGGTTTCGTGAATCTGACCCTAGACTACTACTGAGCACTTGTAACTAGATATCAGTGGCTCATTTGGTGGGTTGATATCACAGTGAACATTTCCCCAGAGGCCCACATCAAAAGGATATCATCAGCGGCATATGCTAGGTTGTCTCCTCCCAGAGGACTACCACCACTAGAGCTGTTGGCTTCTTCTCGAGGTTATCTTGAGACGATTTCGGGGCATTAGTGTCCCCGCGGCCCGGTCCTCGACCAGGCCTCCACCCCCAGAAAGCAGCCCGTGACAGCTGACTAACTCCCAGGTACCTATTTACTGCTAGGTAACAGGGGGCATCAGGGTTAAAGAAACTCTGCCCATCGTTTCTCGTCGGCGCCCTGGACCGAACCCGGAACCACAGGATCACGCGTCCAGTGTTCTGTCCGCTCAGCCACCTGCTCCCCATGGCTGGGGTTACTGCGCTCCCCAATTTAAAACTGCTAATGTGAGTGGCTGACAAAAATCATAGCCTATGACTGCTCATACCAGTGTCTCCCTGGTGCCGCTGGCTATCACACTAACTGCCTCAAGCCTCTCAATGCGTAATCCAAGTGAGGGTTGCACTTGCATGCAACCCTGACTTCACTGCACTTCTTACCTCAGCAATACCTCCTGGTACTGGGAGTGTCCTCGGAAAATGTGGCGCATCCGGAGCAAGTTGAAGAGTGACTCTTATACATTGGCCCTCTGCACGATAGAACTGGGCATGTGACGTCAATTATGAAGCTGGACGTCTGACGTCAATTCATGGTCCCTGACCAACGAGTCTTCTCACTGCTGCGCTCAGCTTGCAATTTCTCTGAGAAATGACACTCTTTTTCAAGGTTACCTGGACTGCTCCTTGGGTTGCTATAAGACCCGTAATACTTCAAAAAGTTTCAGCATGCATAACAATCGCGTATTTGTATCACAAATCCAAGAGCTCAGTTGCTGCGTCTGCTTGCCACTAAATCTCAGCGTGCAGTGAGACGATCTTGACCAATGAGAGGCCACGAAGATCACACTGATGTACGTTACAGCTGTTGATTGGTTACTTCAAGCTACCTGCAGCCAATCATCTTCCCTCTTCTCATCCTGGTCTCCAGCACCCTCGCCTCTGCCTTCAGGCGCCAAAACATCCTCTCCAGAAGCGACGCTGCAGCCGCCATCTTGGTAAATATTCACTAGGCTTTCTCCCATCCGAAACTGAAATTTCTCCAAAGGTGAGAAAATGACTTTCGAAGCCGGGAAAGTTGCTACACGAGACGGCAAGCGTGGAGCAGGGCCGCCACAGGGCAGGGAAGGCCTGTGATGTGTCCGTAGGATGCTAAACACTTACATCCCAGGAGACCAGTATGCAAATAAGGAAGAAGTAATGATTATACAGTCTTCTCTGCGACTCCAGCGGCTGGCCTGGCTGGCCTGTCTGGCTGTCTGGCTGTCTAGCAGCTAAACAGCCAGCCAGACAGCCAGCAGGTCAGCCAGACTCTAGCTAACCTACTGGCCGGATGCAGGTAACTATAACATGTTTATAGTTATGAAACAAGCAGGTTAGCAGGCAGGCAAGCAGGCTTGTTTTGATTATAACTTGCTCCATCAGCCTGTTGTTGCTTACAGCAGCCCGGCAGGCCCAGATATCCACAACAACCTGCCTGATCCGTCACTTCCTGCAGGAATTTGGCCAGTTGCCTCTTGAAGAACATCCACTTGCGTTCCCGGATGAGATTGAAGTGCCTTGGACCTTTTGTGTGTTTATACAATGTTCTGAGTGTGTGCCTATGACACCTCTACTCTTCCACTAGGTCTATTTTGCGCTTCCTATTGTCTCTTGTTCTCTGGTCTAGTGTTAGTGTGTGCTCGATGGTCCTCGTGCAGCTCTCATGTATATATTGCTCGATTTGCTTGAATACCGACGGATTGACTGGTTGGGGGAATATCCGGCAGGTTGTGTGACGGATGTAGAGGTACGTAGTGAGGGTTGAGCCAGCTGTCGAGCTATCCGGCCCCGCTGTGTTTACTGATAGTCACAGACAGCACCGTAAACATCCTCTTTACGGCGCCACAATGTAGATCTGTACTCGCCTAGTTGTGCTTGCGGGGGTTGAGCTCTGGTTCTTTGGGTCCCGTTTATCAACTGTTAATTAGCTGGTGAACAGATTCCTGAGCTCTATCATATCTACATTTAAAACTGTGTATGAGTCAGCCTCCACCACATCATTGCCTAATGCATTTCACTTGTTAACTACTCTGACACTGAAACAAATTCTTTCTAATGTCACTGTGGCTCATTTGGGTACTAAGCTTCCACCTGTGTCCCCTTGTTCGTGTTCCACTCGTGCTGAAGAGTTTGTCTTTCTCCACCCTGTCAATTCCCCTGAGAATTTTGTAGGTGGTTATCATGTCTCCCTTTACTCTTCTGTTTTCCAGGCACGTGAGTTTCAACTCCCTTAGCCTTACCTCGTAGCTCATACCTCTCGGTTCCGTGACTATTCTGGTGGCATACCTCTGAATCTTTTCTAACTTTGTCTTGTGTTAACTAGGTATGAACTTCAGGCTGGAGCTGCATATTCCAGGATTGGTCTGACATAGGTGGCATACAAGGTCCTTAACGATTCCTTACACAAGTTTCTAAAAGTTCATATGTTGGCCAATCTATTCTATGCCGCTGATGATATCCTTTTGATGTGGGCCTCTGGGAACAAGTTCGGTGTGATATCAACCCCTAGATCTTTCTATTTGACTCAGCAGGATTTCACCTCTCGGTAACTTGTGTTCAGCCTTCTGCTTTCTTTGCCTAATGTCATTACTTTACACTTTCCCGAGTTGAACTTTAGTAGCCATTTTCTAGACCATTCCTCCAGTTTGTACAGATCATCCTGTAGTCTCTATATCTTCATTTGTCTTGATTTTTCTCACAATTTTTGCATCAGCAAACATTCAGAGGAATGAGTCTGTACCCTCTGGAAGATCATTTACATAAATTAGAAACAGGATGGGTCCAAGTACAGAGCCCTGTGGGACTCCGCTGGTGACATCTCGCCACTGATGTTTTCCCCACACAGTTACCCGCTGTTTCCTGTTTCTTAAGTACTCCCTTATCCCCAGGAGCACCTTATTTTTTTTACTCCTGCCTGTTGCTCCAACTTTTGTAACAGCCTTTTATGGGGTACTGTATCAAAGGCAGTCTGACA
This sequence comes from Procambarus clarkii, assembly GCF_040958095.1. Taxonomy (NCBI): domain Eukaryota; kingdom Metazoa; phylum Arthropoda; class Malacostraca; order Decapoda; family Cambaridae; genus Procambarus; species Procambarus clarkii. The sequence continues at coordinate 23,468,152 of NC_091159.1, forward strand.
GTCCAAAAAAATGCAATCTGCCCACCCTTCTCTTTCTTGCCTAATTTTTGTTGCTTGGTCATAGAATTATATTAAACCTGTGAGGCATGATTTACCGTCTCTGGACCCATGATGGTAGTGTTACAAAGCTATTTCCCTCCAGATGCTTTACGACCCGCCAAACACACACCGAAACTACGACGTTGGTACAACGTTCGAACAAGTTTTAACACTTCCTAACCAGTTATAACAACCAATATAGCAAGTTGTAACAACATTCTAATACGTCATAAACACATTAAGCCAAGATATAACAACTTTATTACAAGTTGTAACAAGCGGAAAATAGAGACAGTTTCGGTTTGTGTTTCCAGGGGAGCCTTTTCCCCACGATCTTCTCAATCACCTTGCATGGTATACAAGATAGGGAAACTGGCCTGTAGTTCAGTGCCTCTTGCCTGTCACCCTTCTTGTATATTGGGACTACATTAGCTGTCTTCCAGCTTTCCGGTAGGTCTCCTGTTTCCAGTGACCTGTTATACACCATAGAGTGTGGCACACTTAGTGCCTCTGCATCTTCTTTTAGTATCCACAGTGAGATTCTGTCAGGCCCAACAGCCTTTGTCACATTCAGTTCCAACAGATTCCTTTTGACCTAATCACTGGTGAGGTCAAATTCCTCCAAGGTTACTTGGTTTGCCGCCTCCTCATTTTGTGCAGGGACTTCTTCTTCTATTGTGAAGAACTCCTGGAATTTCTTGTTCTTCACACACCACCTTGTCATTCTCTGTGTATCTGTTCTTCCCTTTTTGCAGTTTCATCACTTGTTCCTTCACTGCTGTTTTTCTCCTGAGGTGGATGTGGGTCTTGGCTCTATTTGCGATGTCATTTTCATACTGTCTGCTTCTCTCCTCACTCTGAAGTACTCATTTCTGGCCCTCTGCTATCCTTTCCTGCTATCTGGTGTTCTATTATTCCTGTAGTTTCTCCATGATCTTGTATTCAATTACTTAGCTACCTTACATTCCTGATTGAACCATGGATTCTTGTTGCTTTTCATTTTTCTCCTTTTGGGCCAGGATAAACCTGTCTGCAGCTTCCTGGCACTTCTGGGTGACGTAGTCCATCAAATCCTGTACAGTCTTTTGAGTTCTGTTTCCCATGGTATTCTCATTAGGACGTTCTGATCTCGTCATACTTTCCACTTTGATAATTTAGTCTTCTCCCTTCCAATCGCATCCTTGGATAGGTTATTCCTACCTCTACCAGATGCTCAAATGTCAATACACTGTGGTCAATCATTCCTATGGGGGCTTCAAATTTGACTTCCCTTATTTCTGACTCATTCAAGGTAAATATCAGGCAGAGTCTAGCTGGTTCATTTCCTCTCATTTTTGTGGGTTCCTTGACATGTTGGCTCCGAACGTTCCTTGTTGCCACTTCCAGGAGTTTAGCTCTCCATGTGGGTCCCCATTCTCCCAGTCTATCTTTCCATGGTTGAAATCGCCCATGATTGAGAGTCTGGATCCATTCCTGCAGGCAATTAAAAGTTGCTGTCTTATATTATTGGTTATCATGTTGTTCCTATCGAACTCCTGTCGATAGGAACAACATGAACACGTCATTCTCATAGCATGACGTCTATGCGACGCGTCATTTTATCGCGTCTCATAGACGCGATAAAGCACCTAAATTATTGGGATCGTCTCAAAGCTCTCCAAATGTACTCACTAGAAAGGTAAAGGGAGAGATATCAAATAATATACACGTGGAAAATACTGGAAGGCCAGGTCCTAAATCTACACAGTAAAATAACAACGTACTGGAGTGAACGATATGGAAGAAAATGCAGAATAGAACCAGTGAAGAGCAGAGGTGCCATAGACACAATCAGAGAACACTGTATAAACATCAGAGGTCCGCAGTTGTTCAACACCCTCCCAGCGAGCATAAGAAATATTGCCGGAACAACCGTGGACATCAAGAGAACTAGATTGTTTTCCTAAAAGAAGTGCAGGACTAACCGATCTGTGGTGGGTATGTGGGCCTGCGGGCCGCTCCAAGCAACAGCCTGTTGGACCAAACTGTCACAAGTCAGGCCTGGCCTCGGGCTGGGCTTGGGGGAGAACTCCTCCCAGAACGGCATCAAGCAGGTATTAAGCCTCCCACTGGCACCACAAGCCCCCCCCTCCCACCCTATACATTTTCCCCCCACGACCTCCGTGGTAATGACCAAGTGGCCTCCATTTCGTGTCTTATAACAATAACCCAGAGTGACTTGGGGCAGCTGAAGGTAACAAGACCCCCTCAACCCCCCACCCCACCACCCCCAATCGTTCCCAAATCGTCTCCGCCCAGTCATGATTTTCTCCCATCCTCCTCCCCACCCTCCTCCTAACAGCCTCCTACCATCTCCCATCAACTGATTAGCATTGGAGAGTGGTCGAGATACAAGCAAGAATGTTACCTGTGTGTTCATTGTTGTATAGGGCGCCCTTGATCTAGGGTAATAAGGAGAGGGACAGGTTTACACTGTGTAAAGTTTGGTGAGGCAAGGTGCATCTTCCTTTACCGTGTGGTGGACTCCTGTGTAATCCTCTCTCGCACTTGGTATAAGGCGCCTAGACATGATGTCAGCACTGACAGACTTGAATCAAGGGAGATGCAGACACAGACGCAGGCAGACGCACAAGAGATGTAGAAGAGATGCAGCTCTTAGCAGCTGACTCTTGGGTACATATTTGCTACCAATAGGGTAAACAGAGCCATTAAGTGAAAGAAACTGGTCATTTGTTGATGTGTGTGAGAGTGGAGCCAAGGTAGCAGTGTGTGGAGCCTGAACACTGTGAGAGAGAGAAGGCCAACTCTTCGTGTTTATGGAGCCTGAACACTGTGAGAGAGAGAAGGCCAACTCTTCGTGTGTGAGAGTGGAGCCAAGGTAGCAGTGTGTGGAGCCTGAACACTGTGAGAGAGAGAAGGCTAACTCTTCGTGTTTAGTCTGTCATTTCCGTGCGTGTGAAAACCTTACAGTGAGAGAGACGGTGATAATTACAGTGTTATCTTGGTGGGGCCTTAGGTGCTGCGGGCCATGACCTCCTTACAGCACAACCGCTTTCGCTCTCCATCTCTCTTCTCTTCGCTCCATAGCTACCTTTTATTCATTCAAGTTACGTCTTGATTTTGTAGCAGACTTTACTATGTCCAGGCCCAGCCCACCCTCACTCCCCCCTCCCAACCCACGTCCCAACCCACGTCCCAACCCACGTCCCAACCCCCCAGCCCACCTACCAGCCCACCACCTTTGCCCTGGTTGCTTTATCTCCACCTGCTTTTCAGCTGGCTTCCGTAGCCAGGGTTCTCATGCTAACTAGGCCACACCTGGTGTGGGAGGTGGCCCCCGTCGCGTTTTGTAAGCTATGGAAACCTGCGTTATAACCTGTTGGGCATAGTAACAACTCGCTTAATGTTTTACGTTTTCTATGCATCGGATGGTTAAGGTTAGGCGGGTTGCTGAGGCTACGGCTGTTGGGAAGGTTGTGTACTGCGCCGGGGGGATGGGGGGGGGGGGGCTGTGAACTACTCTTGGGGGAGGGCTGTGAACTATGCTGGGAGTTCTCTGGGATGTCCTGGGAATGCTTTTGAGATTTGAGATTCTCTGTTCTATATATATTTTTTAATCATTCTTTCAGGTTGTCCATTTTATCCTGCAACTTCTTGTAGTCTTTCATTATACGAGTTTGTTATATTTTGTCATAGCCAGCCAAAAAATCAAATGAAAGGGAGCAACAATACCTTCCCCAGCAAGCATTTTAAATATTGCCGGAACAAAGGTGGATGTCTTAAAGATACACCTAGATAAGTTCTTGCGAGAAGTGCCGGACCAACCAGGCTGTAGTGGGCCTGCGGGCCGCTCCAAGCACAACAGCCTGTTGAACCAAGTTATCACGAGTCGTGAAGGCTCTTTTATGTGTGTGTGTCGGACATCACTATCAGCTTATCAAAGCAGCTGGGCCGGAGATGAGTCCATGGTGACATCCTGGAGCGGATGGGGGGGAGGGGGGGAGAGATGAAGGGATGTCATCCCTCACTTGTGTAGGAAGCTGTGACCTCCTGACATTGGGACCTCTTAAGAGTGACTTCTAAAATCTCGACTCCTTGGCGTGCTAAGACTTCGTGATGACCTGGTCTCCTGTGGCTGGTGGAGGCTGACCTCTGGTCTCCTGTGGCTGGTGGAGGCTGACCTCTGGTCTCCTGTGGCTGGTGGAGGCTGACCTCTGGTCTCCTGTGGCTGGTGGAGGCTGACCTCTGGTCTCCTGTGGCTGGTGGAGGCTGACCTCTGGTCTCCTGTGGCTGGTGGAGGCTGACCTCTGGTCTCCTGTGGCTGGTGGAGGCTGACCTCTGGTCTCCTGTGACTGGAGGCTGAGACCCCTGCAGATACAGATGGTCAAATCCCTTCAAATGATACCTGGAACTTCTGTGATTCTGTTATGGAGGTGCTGTGATAACATGTTTTTGTGACCTTGCTAATTAGGACTTTCAAAGATTTTTATGATGTGATAGTGCTATCGGTCTGTAATTTTTTGCGTCTGTCTTATTTCTTCCTTTATGGAGTGGTGCTATCTCTGCTATATTTAGTATGTCAGGGGATAACGCCAGTATCTAGACTGTCTCCAAAGAATGTAAAGGGCCTGCGATAGTGGCTTTTTACAGTTCTTGATGAATATGGAGTTCCAAGAATCAGGGCCTTATGCAGAGTGCATAGGCATACTGTCTATGGCTTCTTCAAAATCCAGTGGGGATAAGGTGACATCTGATTTGATATTGGTATCACATCCATGGAAAAATGCATTTGGGTTATCAATCTTTAGTGATTCGCTGAAAACAGTCTTATTGATTCCTCAGTATTTCGCTCATTTCTTTGTTGTCATCTGTGACGGCTCCATCTCCCTTTCGCAGAGGCCCGATACTTGATACGTTTTTTTATCATTATTTTGTATAGGAGAAACACATTTTGGATTTACCTCAATTTCACTGATGGCTTTTTGTTCCGTCTATCCTGGATATTGTATGATGATTGTATGACCACCAGAAAGTTGACTTGTATATTATTGAATTTGACTAAATGGAAAGTGTTTTTAACATAAACATGAATAGTGATTCTAACCTATCCTCCCGTAGCAGTCTTAGGCCTAATGTAGAAAATGTATTTGCTGTACTAGGCCTAAGAAGATATGGTTTCATGCTATTTTTTGTACTCTATAAAATTAAAAAGTACAAAAAGTTCAATATTTGCGGACCGTCACTAATTGTTGGTACTTTCCACAGTTACTATAAGTACTATCATCACTGGACGATGGGTTGGGGTCTAGTACCTTGAGGTGGTTCCGTGGATCAATATCCCCGTAACCCGGTCTCTGACCAGGAGCCGTCAAGCATTTACGCAACCACTACGAAACCTGTAAATCTTTCCTCAATTACGGCGACTTTGTTTATAATTATTAAACAGTTTACCAGGAGCATACCTGTAGAGGGTTTCGGCAGTTTTTCTACTCCCAGGCCTGAGGCCAGGCTCGACTTGTGATAACTTGATCCAACAGGCTGTTGCTTTGCTTAGAAACAACTATTGCATTTGCAGCCTAGAAACATCACAACCCAAGGTGGTGGTGGTTATAAATACTCTTAGTGCCTCGGAGCTCATACACTGTTCAATGTAGACAAATCCGCCATGATTCTTGAAAGATATAAAGGTTTCGTAAGATATTGCGTCAGTGTTGGATGAATCCTCGCCCAGGTGTCCTGGTTGGTGGTCTGGTCAACCAGGCTGTTAAATGCCGCTGCTCGCATTCTGCCGAATGAATTACAGGCAGGTTGATCAGGCAGCCTTTGGAGGTCTTTATAATGTTTCCGTCATTATGTGTGTTTCATTCGTTTATGTTTCCTGTACATATAAAAATATATGTTTCGTATAAGTTTCTACAGGAAGTGTATCATTACTCAGGTTGTGAACTGTGCTTATAACAACTCTTGAACCCGCCTACAGGTAAACCATAGGTTAACAGGTGTCTTGTGTGTACCACAGTTTGTGCCTGTACAAACCTGTAGCTGTGTGTAGAGTTGTATGTATGCTTAATGTATATGGTTGTTTCAGATTTAGCTACTCAGAACGAAGTGTCCATGTAGCACGGGCTATGGTGAGCCCGTAAATGGTTACCTGTGTGTGTGTGTACCTCTGTGGCCTGTACGAGAGAAAGAGGTGAGAAAGATAGTGTGGAATGAGGTTAGTTCGAAGGTCAAATCCTCGACACCTGATGTATGTCGTGAGAGATTACGAATACATACACACACACACACACACACACGCACGCACTCATACACGCATACATACATGCCCAAATACAAAATGCGTATATCCATACAAACACTCGTAATTCTTTGTAAATTCATTGATGTACATGTGAAGTGCCACTCCTTTCCCAGTATTAACAAGGCATACCAATACACCAGGGAGTATAGTGGACAGTGTCACCCCGAGACGAGGTCCAGCGGTACACCGTCCTAGAGGAAATACTAGACTTGCTGTCCATTATTACGCCAGTTTAGACTGTAACACCGTACAGGTGTGTTGTGCTTAATATACACATACATGTATCTGGTCTGGTAGCTGAGTGGACAGTGCGCAGGACTCGTAATTCTGTGGCTCGGGTTCGATTCCCGGACTAGGTAGAAACAAATGGGCAAAGTTTCTTTCACTCTAAGTGCCCCTGTTTCCTAGCAGTAAATAGGTACCTGGGAGTAAGACAGCTGTTACGGAGCTGTTTCCTGTGTGTGTTGGGGTGGGGAGTAGTTAGTACAGTTGATTGACAGTTGAGAGGCGGGTCGAAAGCTCAACCCGCCCCAAACATGACTAGGTAAATACAACACGAGTCAGCCAGACAGGATTTGAGGCGCCAGACTGTCGGCCTGTAGTAATTAGTTACACCTCTAGTGTTAATGACCACAAGTTGACCAGGGGTCAGGTCGTGTGAATTGACCTTACTTTCTGCTTACCTGATAATTGGAGACAGGTAACCAGGTGTGTGTTTCAAACAAGCTGCCATTTAAGGCGTTGTAGGTAGAGATGGCTTGAGGCTATCTTAGTAGTCAGAGCTAAGCTCCAGGTCCCCCCATAAATACTCGGGGAACTGTACATTCGAAACAGATCAGACACAAGATTGAGCAGTAGCGAGAATTAGATCGTTGGCCAGAGGCTCCAGCCGGCAGACTGGAGGAATCGTCAAGCATTTACGCAACCATTACGAAACCTGTGAATCTTTCCTGACTCTGGCTGTCGACTGTTTCCCCCCCCCCCCTCCCCCTCTATCCAACTTAGGCTCAGAGACTTGGTGAGCTGAACGTTAAGGTGAATTATTTCGTTTTTTCCGAACTTAAGGTGTTGAGTGATTATTAGGGACAGACAGTCGTAGTGTCCTCAATATCTTGTGTGGTGACTCACATTGCATATTAATCTTGACGTAATGAACATTAAGTTAAATTGCTTGAACTATGATGCTTATGTTAAATATATAATTGATGAATTTATTGTTTAAATTGTATTTAATTTTGTTCCCTAGATTTTAGATTTTTATATATTGCAAGCTAGAGTGTGGAGCACTGAGTTTATTGACCTATTCTTTCATGAACAAGTACACGATTCCCGTTAATACATGCTAACAGCATCTTTGAAAATTGTGATACAAGCAAGTTCCATTCCTTGTCTTGTATGTACTGATTTTAGAATAGATGGTGGCAGCCCTTTCTACCTTCTTCCTCAGTGTTCTCCTCCTCTGTGTTCTCTCTCTCCCCCTCCGCCTCTTTTTCAAACCTTCCCTTTCACCTGACCACTCCTCGCTACTCCCGACTCCTTCCCTTACTCCTACAACCTCCCTCCCACCTCCCTCCCACCTCCCTCCCACCTCCCTCCCACCTCCCTCCCACCTCCCTCCCACCTCCCTCCCACCTCCCTCCCACCTCCCTCCCACCTCCCTCCAACCTCCCTCCAACCTCCCTCCAACCTCCCTCCCACCTCTCTACCTCCCTCACCCCAAAACCCCACTCATTACTTCAGTATTTCTTTTTCATTTTAATTTCGTTTCTGAGATACGTTACAGGACGGTGGTTGAGGCAAGAGCCGGGCCCCAGAGCTACAGCCTGCTGTTATGACTGGGCCTGTCTGGTGCCTCGCCAATCCAGATTGGTACAGGTGCTATTCATGTTTCCCCCCTCTTCACACCTTCCTGGTACGATGCAGGGGGTGGGGGGGGGTACCTGCTTGATGGGGTTCTGGGAGTTGTTCTACTCCCCAAGCCCTGCCCGAGGCCAGGCTTGACTTGAGAGTTTAGTCCACCAGGCTGTTGCTTGCAGCGGCCCACAGGCCCACATACCCACCACAGCCCGCTTGGTCCGGCACTCCTTGGAGAAAATGATCTAGTTTTCTCTTGAAGATCTTGGGTTGCCAAGTTCTTTTCTCCCCAGGTGGACTAGCGGGCTGTGGGATCCCTACCTGTGTCTGTCTTCCCTCCCCACCTCTTGCCCTCCCTCCCTCCCTCTCTCCCTCCCCCCTCCCCACACCGTGTCCCTCCCTCCACACACCGTGTCCCTCCCTCCACACGAAGCTAACCTTCCACGCTGCCTCCTGCTCATGTCTGACTACAACATTCCAATTTGTATTTTTTGTTTAGCTTTTTTTATGTAATGACGTTGGCAAGGATGTGTTGCCGGGAGCCTCGGGGTGAGGGGGAGGGAGGCGCTGTGTTGCTTGGTGAGGGAGTCTGTTTTGGCCTCCATCAATATCTTCTATGTCGTGATCATGTCCTATCTGTTCCTCGTGTCCTTTAAGGATGAGATTGATTTCCCATTAATCTTTCCTAGTAGCTCAATGCCCTCTATTCGGGTACTAGTCTCGTTACAAACATCCGCTTTACTTGGTTTAAGCAGTTTTGGGCGTCATGAGATGCGGGTTCCACGCTACGAGGTGGTAGTTGTGGTTGTGATGATGATGGTAGTTCAGTATTTTCCTCTCATAGACGTGACTAGACAGTTTCGCCTGTCCTCCATGGACAGGGAGCCGGTCGGGAGCCGGAGCCGGTCGGCCGGGTGGACAGCACGCTGACTTGTGATCCTGTGGTCCTGGGTTCGATCCCAGGCGCCGGCGAGAAACAATGGGCAGAGTTTCTTTCACCCTATGCCCCTGTTACCTAGCAGTAAAATAGGTACCCGGGTGTTAGTCAGCTGTCACGGGCTGCTTCCTAGGGGTGGAGGCCTGGTCGAGGACCGGGCCGCGGGGACACTAAAAAGCCCCGAAATCATCTCAAGATAACCCTCAAGATAACCTCTGTAGGGTAAGGGACTTGAACAACTACGTATTGTGTAGCGGATTACTGAGCACTCAACCAAACAAGGTAATTACAGTCCTTTTACAATGCTAACCAACATGTATACATTTCCTTCAGTCCTATATAGGCAGGGTGCGAGGTCTATTCTCCCGCATATAAGACAGAGTAATCAACAGATTGTGATTAATGTGCCTTTACGAAGGTGAAATAAATCTAAAGAAGCTGGTACATATGTAGACATGTACATATATGCAAGAATAATAAAAAAAAAGTACGTGATTCGGTTGTGTAACTATCAAGATAGGAAAGTTGAAACGAAAACGTTAAAAGGTGGTGATGGTGGTGAAGATAGTCGTAGTGGTGTGGGTGATGGTGGTGAAGATAGTCGTAGTGGTGTCGGTGATGGTGGTGAAGATAGTCGTAGTGGTGTGGGTGATGGTGGTGAAGATAGTCGTAGTGGTGTCGGTGATGGTGGTGAAGATAGTCGTAGTGGTGTGGGTGATGGTGGTGAAGATAGTCGTAGTGGTGTGGGTGATGGTGGTGAAGATAGTCGTAGTGGTGTGGGTGATGGTGGTGAAGATAGTCGTAGTGGTGTGGGTGATGGTGGTGAAGATAGTCGTAGTGGTGTGGGTGATGGTGGTGAAGATAGTCGTAGTGGTGTGGGTGGTGGCGGTGAAGATAATCGTAGTGGTGTGGGTGATGGTGGTGAAGATAGTCGTAGTGGTGTGGGTGATGGTGGTGAAGATAGTCGTAGTGGTGTGGGTGATGGTGGTGAAGATAGTCGTAGTGGTGTGGGTGATGGTGGTGAAGATAGTCGTAGTGGTGTGGGTGATGGTGGTGAAGATAGTCGTAGTGGTGTGGGTGATGGTGGTGAAGATAGTCGTAGTGGTGTGGGTGATGGTGGTGAAGATAGTCGTAGTGGTGTGGGTGGTGGCGGTGAAGATAGTCGTAGTGGTGTGGGTGGTGGCGGTGAAGATAGTCGTAGTGGTGTGGGTGGTGGCGGTGAAGATAGTCGTAGTGGTGTGGGTGGTGGCGGTGAAGATAGTCGTAGTGGTGTGGGTGGTGGTGGTGAAGATAGTCGTAGTGGTGTGGGTGGTGGCGGTGAAGATAGTCGTAGTGGTGTGGGTGGTGGCGGTGAAGATAGTCGTAGTGGTGTGGGTGATGGTGGTGAAGATAGTCGTAGTGGTGTGGGTGGTGGCGGTGAAGATAGTCGTAGTGGTGTGGGTGATGGTGGTGAAGATAGTCGTAGTGGTGTGGGTGGTGGCGGTGAAGATAGTCGTAGTGGTGTGGGTGGTGGCGGTGAAGATAGTCGTAGTGGTGTGGGTGATGGCGGTGAAGATAGTCGTAGTGGTGTGGGTGGTGGTGGTGAAGATAGTCGTAGTGGTGTGGGTGGTGGTGGTGAAGATAGTCGTAGTGGTGTGGGTGGTGGCGGTGAAGATAGTCGTAGTGGTGTGGGTGGTGGCGGTGAAGATAGTCGTAGTGGTGTGGGTGGTGGCGGTGAAGATAGTCGTAGTGGTGTGGGTGGTGGCGGTGAAGATAGTCGTAGTGGTGTGGGTGGTGGCGGTGAAGATAGTCGTAGTGGTGTGGGTGGTGGCGGTGAAGATAGTCGTAGTGGTGTGGGTGGTGGCGGTGAAGATAGTCGTAGTGGTGTGGGTGGTGGCGGTGAAAATAGTCGTAGTGGTGTGGGTGGTGGTGGTGAAGATAGTCGTAGTGGTGTGGGTGATGGCGGTGAAGATAGTCGTAGTGGTGTGGGTGGTGGCGGTGAAGATAGTCGTAGTGGTGTGGGTGATGGTGGTGAAGATAGTCGTAGTGGTGTGGGTGGTGGCGGTGAAGATAGTCGTAGTGGTGTGGGTGGTGGCGGTGAAGATAGTCGTAGTGGTGTGGGTGATGGTGGTGAAGATAGTCGTAGTGGTGTGGGTGATGGTGGTGAAGATAGTCGTAGTGGTGTGGGTGATGGTGGTGAAGATAGTCGTAGTGGTGTGGGTGATGGTGGTGAAGATAGTCGTAGTGGTGTGGGTGATGGTGGTGAAGATAGTCGTAGTGGTGTGGGTGGTGGTGAAGATAGTCGTAGTGGTGTGGGTGGTGGTGGTGAAGATAGTCGTAGTGTTGTGGGTGGTGGTGGTGAAGGAATGTTGGCGAGGGGCGGGCGGGGTGTGGTGACAAACGTCAACAATGGCGGTGTTGGCGGGAAGATCTTGCAGATTCGCGCCAAACATGGGCGACGAGTCGAGCGCGCATGCGCGTGCTGGGATGCCAGTAAGGTCAGTGTACGCTACGCCCTCAATGTACACCAGTGGGTGTACAATGTACACTCCAATTACATTTCTCTTCGCTTTAGAACTGTTAATAAACACTTAATGTAATAAGGTAAGTGCTAGTGCTTATTTCTCATGAATTTCAAGCACAGTACAGCATAATATTGAACATTTACACACACGCTATCTACCCATCACCAGGAAGATATCTTTCCCTAATGGAGGAGCACATATACATATAATTAGATCGTAAACATTATCTTTCCAATTACTGCACTAATATGTAAATGAATGCACACATCTTGAGGTGGCGTGCTCATCTTGGTGTGTACAGTCTGCACAATAATGTTTATAGTTGGGCAATTGAACGTACAAAGTTGGACTCGTGTGTACACAAATGTTCAACATTACATGCTTAAAGGGGCCACTTGTAAATTTTCTTAATGCTATGAGATATGAAAGTCTAATTAAATGTTATGGTTGAATTTGGTCATCTTAATTACTCATGGAAAGTAGTTATTTGAGAGTGAATATGTAAAGCGTGTATGGGTGTGAACTATGGGACTAAGACAAGGCTCAACTTGGAAGGTTTGATTGTGAATGAAGGTAATGTTCAAGACGTATCTTGGGGTGACCCTCCTCGCGCCCTGCCGTGATGGCCCAACCCGTTCTCGCAAATTTAATGTCAATATTGACTTATTAAATATGTGCATAGGTGACATACTTAACATAATAGATACCCTTAAAAAGATTCATAGAAAACACCGACCTTACCTAACCTACTTAGTATGTTAAGATAAGCATCTTATTGCTTCGTAATTACAATTATTACCTAACCTATAATAGGTATAGGTTAAGTAATAATTGTAATTACGAAGCAATAAGATGCTTATCTTAAGATACTAACAAGGTTAGGTAAGGTCGGTGTTTTCTATGAATCTTTTTAAGGGTATCTATTATGTTTAGTATATCACCTATGCACGTAGTTAATAAGTCAATATTGACTTTACGAATTTGCGAGAACGGGTTGGATGGCCACACCCGCACTACAGGAAGTCGGTCACGAAGCAAGTCTGAGCAACAGCCTGTTGGACCAAGTTATCACGAGACGAGCCTTGCCTCAGGCCGGGCTCGGGGACTAGAACAACTCCCAGAACCCTCTCCAGGCTTGCTCCCAGATGTAAATGATAGGATTATCCAAGATTATCCAGATCTACACGATAGGATAAAACAAGGCAGCCGAGAGAGCAGGGAGACTCCAAGCTGGATATTGGGAACTGTGAAGGAACTACACTGTCGCAGAGACGGCTTACTGACAGCTATTTTGAGTCGTCCTAAAGTCAGATGTGCATGTTATAAGAACTGTGTGTTTGAGGCGACTTTTATCCGGAGTAGCAGCAGAATCTCTGAGAAAATCCACTGGAGCCGTGATGAGTATTCGAACCTATGCACTGGGTGTTCCCAGGCACGCGCTCTAGTCGGCTACGCCACGACATGGTCAAAACAATTGCAACCTAGAGTACTACTGCACCCACGAAGATCCCGAGGCTTCCACTGAAGCCGAACAGAGGTTTCACACCCTCTATTGCTGAAATAGAGGGAGTACAGAGAACATGTACGGCACGCATAAACGCGATAAAGAACCTAAATTATTGAGATCGTCTCAAAGCTCTCCAAATGTACTCACTAGACAGAAGACGAGAGAGATACCAAATAATATACACGTGGAAGATACTGGAGGGCCAAGTCCCAAATCTACACAGTAAAATAACAACGTACTGGAGTGAACAATATGGAAGAAAATGCAGAATAAAACCAGTGAAGAGCAGAGGTGCCATAGGCACAATCAGAGAACACTGTATAAACATCAGAGGTCCGCGGTTGTTCAACACCCTCCCAGCGAGCATAAGAAATATTGCCGGAACAACCGTGGACATCAAGAGAAAATTAAATTTATTTTTATTTTATATATACAAGAGTAGTTACATTCTTGCACAGTCACTAGTTCGCGTATAGGCGCTTTCCCTTGATAATTCCTCCCCCCCCCCATCTACCTGCCTGAGTGGAACGTGAACAGGAAGAAACCTAATTGAATTACTCAAATGAGATAAGGAGATATTAGAAACTAGTGAATTCAGAAAAAGTTACATCCCCGCTCCTGTGCCAGGTAAGGCCACTACGGGATCACCATAGCAGGTGCTACTTGGAACTTTGTTTCCAGTAGCTGAATCTTGAACAAAAAATACACAGCTTCAGTGTGTGTGAGGCAGATGCCATACACAGCTTCATATGAACGTTTGACCGACCAGACAACTCTGGAACAAGTTCATCGGGCGATTGAAGGTTAAGAGGCGAGACTTCGTGCCCACAGCTGGACCGGTGTGGACGCAACTGGACCGGTGTGGACGCAACTGGACCGGTGTGGACGCAACTGGACCGGTGTGGACGCAACTGGACCGGTGTGGACGCAGCTGGACCGGTGTGGACGCAGCTGGACCGGTGTGGACGCAGCTGGACCGGTGTGGACGCAACTGGACCGGTGTGGACGCAACTGGACCGGTGTGGACGCAACTGGACCGGTGTGGACGCAACTGGACCGGTGTGGACGCAACTGGACCGGTGTGCACAGGCACACCAGCATACACAAGAGAATTGTGAACGTAATGAAGTAATTATGTACACACGTTACCCCTAAGCCTACACATCGTGGCTGGTGTACATATAGGCCTGTGTGTTCCGCCTGGGAACGTACACAGGTCGACCAGTGAGTGTACACGAACAGCCGCGGGCGTGACCGGCATGGCGCCAAAATGTCGGCGTGCTCAGTGTGAAGTTGTAGGGAGGAACCTCCCGCTCTTGCCCGCCCACGCCCACACCACGCCCACGCCACGCCCACGCCACGCCCACGCCACGCCCACACCACGCCCACACCACGCCCACGCCACGCCCACACCACGCCCACGCTTAACATGGGCTGATGGGGGTACAGCTCCGTTGCCCCCTCTAAAAGGAGGGCGGCTCCTATGGCGACCCTCATGAAATTGGAGTGAAGACCCGTAGAGTAAGTAGATTCTGATCATTGCTGTCTACCTTGTAATGTATATATATAATAGAGCAAGCACTGTTATAGGCGATCCCAAGTCAGCCCGACATGGACAGCAAGAAGTACCGGAGCAACCAGGCTGTAGTGGATGTGTGGCTGCCTGCGGGCCGCTGCAAGCAACAGTATCACACATAAAGATTTTAACAATTAACTCAAGTACAAGAAATGTCTTACAAGAGTACACCTCCATCCACAACTTGAGCGCCGGATTTGACAATGAATTGAGCCTCAGAATAGTTGAAAATAGTTGCAATAGTTACAACAAGGGTAGTCGGGTGGGTAGTAAGTTAAAGTAGGTACTGGGGGCACCGACGGCTTCCCGACACATAGTCTCTAATGTTTCAAGAACCGTTTGTACAGCTCTAGGTAGTTTCGAACCTGTGTGGATCTTTGTCTTGAACATTTTTTTTTTGTATTCCACTGCAACTAGTCCAAGGTTACGTCTGTGTTGAGTGCACAATTTTGACTTTAAAAGTGTAGGTTAGATTATATAATATAGAAGCAGCCTCGTATTAGTCAATAGGTCTTCTGCAGGTAACTTTTCTTGTCTCCATCTCCCCCCCCCCCTACCCAATACACGCACACGCACGGGCTTGAGTACACATGCGTATTACGTACTAAAACACAGGTTTAACGAAAGTGGTGTAGAGGTCTGGCAAGGAGTCCTTAGCTTGGGTTATAAAGGTGTTAAACCATGCTTTTATATATTTTATATATATATATATATATATATATATATATATATATATATATATATATATATATATATATATATATATATATATATATATATATATATATATATATATATATGTCGTACCTAGTAGCCAGAACGCACTTCTCAGCCTACTATGCAAGGCCCGATTTGCCTAATAAGCCAAGTTTTCATGAATTAGTTGTTTTTCGACTACCTAACCTACCTAACCTAACTTTTTCGGCTACCTAACCGAACCTAACCTATAAAGATAGGTTAGGTTAGGTTAGGTAGGGTTGGTTAGGTTCGGTCATATATCTACGTTAATTTTAACTCCAATAAAAAAAAATTGACCTCATACATAATGAAATGGATAGCTTTATCATTTCAAAAGAAAAAAAATAGAGAAAATATATTAATTCAGGAAAACTTGGCTTATTAGGCAAATCTGGCCATGCATAGTAGGCTGAGAAGTGCGTTCTGGCTACTAGGTACGACATATATATATATATATATATATATATATATATATATATATATATATATATATATATATATATATATATATATATATATATATATATAATATACAACCTTAGAACACTTCCCCACCAGGAGATTCGAACCCTAGCCAGCACAGAGTTTTCCCATATTAACAGGAATTTGATGAAAGAACGTGAGTAGCCTACACTATGCTCTAGTTGCCCTTGGGAGGTGGTGATCTTTTGGGGATTTAAATACTCCGAAATTACCATCTCTTTTAAGGGTCTGAGCTGTGGTGCAGTGGGTTAAAGGCGTACCAGTTATGCCAGTTGCTGTAAGGCTTCTGTGCTGGCTAGGGTTCAAATCTCCTAGTGGGAAAGTGTTCTAAGGTTGTATAACTTCTCTTGCGTGTTTAGGCAAGTTGTGCATAATATATATATTATGCACAACTTGCCTAAACTTGCCTATTATATATATATATATATATATATATATATATATATATATATAATATATTAATATGTATCTTGATTAGAATGATAATGTGCTGATAATAGTGGTAAACACATTGTTGTTTTAAGATTCGCTACTTAGACCAAAAAGTTCCAAGTAGCACGGGCTATGGTGAGCCCGTAGTGGACTTGTATGTAAACACAGCTGTAAACTAACTGACGTACGACTCTTCCCTTGCAGCGTGGTGGAGGCGTGTCGCTGGACACAACAGCCCAGAATGGTCTCCTAGTGCGGATGTTGGGTAAGTAACGGTCTGTCTCTGTCTGTCTATGTCTGTCTATGTCTGTCTCTGTCTCTGTCTGTCTATGTCTGTCTCTATCTATGTCTCTGTCTGTGTCTCTGTCTGTGTCTCTGTCTGTGTCTCTGTCTGTGTCTCTGTCTGTGTCTCTGTCTGTGTCTCTGTCTGTGTCTCTGTCTGTGTCTCTGTCTGTGTCTCTGTCTGTGTCTCTGTCTGTGTCTCTGTCTGTGTCTCTGTCTGTGTCTCTGTCTGTGTCTCTGTCTGTGTCTCTGTCTGTGTCTCTGTCTGTGTCTCTGTCTCTGTCTCTGTCTGTGTCTCTGTCTGTGTCTCTGTCTCTGTCTGTGTCTCTGTCTGTGTCTCTGTCTGTGTCTCTGTCTGTGTCTCTGTCTGTGTCTCTGTCTGTGTGTCTGTCTGTGTCTCTGTCTGTGTCTCTGTCTGTGTCTCTGTCTGTGTCTCTGTCTGTGTCTCTGTCTGTGTCTCTGTCTGTCTCTGTCTGTCTCTGTCTATGTATCTGTCTGTCTGAGATGGGGGGGGAGGGGGTTACGCGTTTGTGCCCAAATGTGTCCACCAAGATGAGCTTTCAGCGTCAAACTAGACTCCTGAGCCCTTTACCTTGCGTTGATTTCTGAGCTTCCCCACCGCGGCGGCCCGGTCTCTGACGAAGCCTCCTGGTTGATGGTTTGGTCAACCAGGCTGTTTGCGAACGGGCTTCCTCTCACTTTTAATGGGAGGTGGTGGTAGTGAACGAGAGGGGGGTTGTTAACTGCTGCAGCCTAACAAAGCAATACTGCTGCCACCACCCTCAGTTTTGACTTCGTTTCTATGTACTAAGATAATCAATAATCTATGATTATAGATATAAGATATGTACTAAGATATGCACATACAAGATATACGGAACAAGGACCTGGAGGGAGGCAAGGGGGGTTTAGATCTTAATGATCCTACTGGGTAGTTGTGGACACGGCTATAAGTATCCTGGTCCTTATCTCAAATAACCCCAAAATCTAATTAGTATTCACTCTATAAGGAATGAGAGGAGGTGGGGGGGGGGGGATTACATGTTAGAAGTACACTCTGGATACTTGGGTATTGACATCAAATGACTCAATGACTCTGGAGGAATAACTGACAATTAAGGATACGCGGTGGGCGGCCCAATACTATGTCGCACATTACGGGTTATTCATGCCCGTGACATGAATACGTGTGTGGGTGGGGGGGGGGGGAATGGTAGTTAGTAAGAGTTGCTTGGCAGTTGAGAGGCGGGCCGAAAGGGCAGAGCTCAACTCCCGCAAGCACAACTAGGTTAATACACACACACACTCTTTTTCTTTTGTCCCTGTCTGCCTCCCCCCTCCCCCCCTTACCTCTGTCCCTCTCTCTCTCTCTCCCCCCCCCCTTACCTCTGTCCCCCTCTCTCTCTCTCTCCCCCTTACCTCTGTCCCTCTCTCGCTCTCTCTCCCTTACCTCTGTCCCTCTCTCTCTCTCTCTCCCTTACCTCTGTCCCTCTCTCTCTCTCTCTCTCTCTCTCCCTTACCTCTGTCCCTCTCTCTCTCTCTCTCTCTCTCCCTTACCTCTGTCCCTCTCTCTCTCTCTCTCCCTTACCTCTGTCCCTCTCTCTCTCTCTCTCCCTTACCTCTGTCCCTCTCTCTCTCTCTCTCTCTCTCCCTTACCTCTGTCCCTCTCTCTCTCTCTCTCCCTTACCTCTGTCCCTCTCTCTCTCTCCCCCCCTCTCCCTCCCCCCCCTCTCCCTCCCCCCCTCTCCCTCACCACTATGTATCACGCGTGTCTGTGTAACAAACGCTGGTACACATCACTTCCATGAATTTCCATTAATATTATCAAATTCAATATTTATTATAAATAAAGATTCGATACGTCTTTCACTAACAGATTTACACGACAATTTTGATTAATTCGTACAACCACTTGAATGATTACAATCTCTTAAACGAACAAATCATTCACTTGACTAATTCATACAAAATTGTGTAAATCTGTTGAAGAGATATTATTCAAAATCTTCATTTATTAGTAGTAAATTAGATATTAAAGTCCAGGAGTTTATAAATGTTTTTAATTGGTAAGATTGTGATGGCTATACATGTATGAAAAATATAGGTACATGTTGCCCCCTATTCCCAAAAGTATGGTTATGTGCAAGTTATGCCACTTGGACGGTCGGGGATTGAACCCAGATCTGCATGAAGCGAGACTGTCGCTCTACCGTCAGTTCCCAGGACGAGGCCCTTCAGGCTGATCTGTTATAACACAAGCCAGAGGACGAGTGGCGCCGTGTCTGGAGGCTTGTACCTATGCACCTATGATGAAGTCTTGCCCTCAGAGGTCAAGCACTGAGACGGGACCTGGGAGGCGTAAACACAGGCATGACACGGGTTCGAGCGTGTCCGGAACGGTGTCGAAAGTGCCTCACCTTCAAGCGATCGATAGAGATGTGGTTCGTGCCCGCCCGAGCGATCACTGTGATGAGTTCCTCACTCGGAGGCTGTGATGGTCGTTGGACGATTTGTACCCGGATGACGACGTGCTGGGCGCGTGAAGGGCACACATTCCCTGGCCTGGTGCTGGTGACGGTGAGGTGACCTTCGGTACACAAGTCCTCCCTAAGTTTCACCGTGAAGGTTGCCGGTCTGGCGTGGACCCGAAGGAGTCCAGCAGCTGGGACTTTACCTCCTTGATGAATTGTCTAATCGCCAACTTCCTAGCACAGCGGCACAAAAGCTTCTCTTTGGTAGTGTGGCGCTGTATTAAGCTCGCTTCTGCGTCCATCGTCAGTCGAACAAAATACAAATGGCCACGCGAAAACCTTACTGTACCATTTCCCGCCAACCTTCCGCAGGTTTGACGTACTTAAAGTCGCCATTGAGTCTCCTGTCTTCCTGCAGTGGCCTTCCACTTACAGCTTCGCATGTCTATCCAGACAGTGATGGTCCATCCCAGCACTAGCCAAGCACTCTACTATCCACTCCCCACAAGAAAGAGGTGCGATGGCATCTGTCTACTATCTCGGCCTTTAAACTACTAATTTCACCA